>NW_024070737.1:0-6140 GCF_014754425.2 Oryx dammah
GCGAGTTGCGATCGGCATGTCGGGATTCCTCTGCATTCCGTGCCATGACCTAAGTCCTCGTCTGGAGTCTATGACGGATCCTGAGGATTCCTCTCCACTGCTGAGATGGAACTTGGGTTACTTCCACACGCAACCACAGGGGAGTCTGTCCTAGACTCGAGTGGGGACATGCACGTCCGCATTCCTCATGAGCTGGAGCATCCGCGGCAGGCTTCCCGTCGCCTTGATACAGGGATCTGCGGCATTTCATGGAGTCTTTCCCATGAGGGTTTCCCACAGGGATGTCACACGTGCCACTGTGGTGTGAGTCGATCCTCGGTGTGCATGTCGAAGCAGTACAGGGAAATCAGGTTCTTATGCAGTGGACTGAGACATTTTGAGCACATTGGAAATGGTGGCACCACCGCTGGAGTTCCTCTCGAATTTCCTGTGGAGAGCGCCTCCTCCGAGATGCGCCAGGAAAGCCGGGAATCCTTTCCCGATGAAGCAGGGAATGGAACCCTCATCTCGAGCTATGAGGAGGAAACGGGGCTCCTCTTGATGTGGGCGGGATCCTCGGTGTTCCTCTCTAGTAGAGGCGGGTATGTAGGGGAACTTCTTCAGTTGCAACAAGGGTGTGAAAGTCCCTTTCCAAGTTCATGAGGGAAGGTGTGATTTGCCTGGAGACGCCTCAGTGGAAAAGGGCCTCATCTAGCCTGGAGGGGAGAAGTTCGTGGATTTCCTCGAGTTGTGGCGGGACCTTCTCGAGTTATGAGGTTGACTTCTGGGACCCTCCCTTGTGGCCTCAGGAAAGGCCAGTCTCCATTCGAGTTGCGAGCGGCCTGTCGGGAATCATCTGCAGTCGGTACCGCGGCCTATGTCCTCGTGTGGAGACTATGATGAAACCTGAGGATTACTCTCCAGTGCTGACATGGATCTTGGGTTACTTCTGGAGGCACCACAGGGGAGTCTGTCCTAGTCTCGAGTGGGGACGTGAAGGTCCGCTTTCCTCAAGAGCTGGAGCAGCCATGGCAGGCTTCCCGTCGCCTTGATACAGGGATCTGTAACATTATATGAAGGCTTTCCAACAAGGGTTTCCCACAGAGCTGTCACACGTGCCACTGTGGTGTGAGTCGATCCTCGACGTGCAAGTCGAGGCAGTGCGGGGAAATCAGGTACTTCTGGAGTGGACTGAGACATTTTTTGCACTTTGGGAATGGTGACACCAGCCCTGGAGTTCCTCTCGCCTTTCCTGTGGAGAGCGCCTCCTCCGAGATCCGCCAGGAAACCCGGGAATCCTTTCCTGAAGAAGCTGGGAAAGGATCCCTCATCTCGAGCTATGAGGAGGAAACGGGGCTCCTCTTAATGTGCGTGGGACCATGGGTGTTCCTCTCGAGTGGAGGCGGCTATGTAGGGGAACTTCTTGAGTTGCACCAAGGGTGTGAAGGACCCTTTCGAATATCAAGAGGGAAGGTATGATTTGCCTCGAGTCTCCTCAGCGGAAATGGCCCTCATTTCACCTGGAGGGGAGAACCTCGTGGATTTTCTCGAGTTGTGGCGGGACCTTCTCGAGTTACGACGTTGAGCTCTGGGACCCTCCATTGTGGCCTCAGGAAAGGCCAGTCTCCATGCGAGTTGTGAGCGGCCTGTCGGGAGTACTCTGCAGTCGGTAACGGGGCCTAAGTTATTGTGTGGAGTCTATGACGGAACCTGAGGATTACTATCCAGTGCTGATATGGATATAGGGTACTTCCGGAGGCTCCACAAGGGAGTCTGTCTTAGTCTCGAGAGGGGACATGAAGGTCCGCTTTCCTCCTGAGCTGGAGCAGCAATGGCAGGCTTCCCGTCGCCTTGATACAGGGATCTGTGGCATTATATGGAGGCTTTCCCACGAGGGTTTCCCACAGGGCTGTCACATTGCCACTGTGGTGTGAGTCGATCCTCGGTGTGAAAGTCAATGCAGTGCAGGGAAATCAGGTTCTTCTGAAGTGGACTGAGACATTTTGTGCCCATTGGGAATGGTGGCACCACTGCTGGAGTTCCTCTCGAATTTCCTGTGGAGAGCGCCTCCTCCGAGATGAGCCAGGAAAGCCGGGAATCCTTTCCCGACGAAGCAGGGAATAGAACCCTCATCTAGAGCTATTAGGAGGAAACAGGGCTCCTCTTGATGTGGGCGGGACCCTCGCTGTTCCACTCGAGTGGAGGCGGGTATGTAGGGGAACTTCTTGAGTTGCAACAAGGGTGTGAAAGTCCCTTTCGAAGTTCAAGAGGGAAAGTGTGATTGGCCTCGAGTCGCCTCAGTGGAAACGGGCCTCATTTCACCTGGAGGGGAGAACCTCGTGGATTTTCTCCAGTTGTGGTGGGACCTTCTCGAGTTACGACGTTGACCTCTGGGACCCTCCCTTGTGGCCTCAGGAAAGGCCAATCTCCAAGTGAGTTGCGAGCGGCCTGTCGTTAATCCTCTTCATTCCGAGCCATTGCCTAAGTCCTCGTCTGGAGTCTATGACGGAACCTGAGGTTTCCTCTCCACTGCTGACATGGATCTTGGGGTATTTCCGGAGGCACCACAGGGGAGTCTGTCCTAGTCTCGAGTGGGAACATGCACGTCCGCATTCCTCATGAGCTGGAGCAGCCGCGGCAGGCTTCCCGTCGCCTTGATTCAGGTATCTGCGGGATTCCATGGAGGCTTTCCCACGAGGGTTTCCCACAGGGCTGTCACACGTGCCACTGTGGTGTGAGTCGATCCTCGGAGTGCAAGTCGACGCATTGCAGGGAAATCAGGTTCTTCTGCAGTGGACTGAGACATTTTGTGAACATTGGGAATGGTTTCACCACCGCTGAAGTTCCTCTCGAATTTCCTCTCGAGAGCGCCTCCTCCGAGATGCACCAGGAAAGCCGGGAATCCTTTCCCGACGAAGCAGGGAATGGAACACTCATCTCGAGCTTCGAGGAGGAAACGGGGCTCCTCTTGATGTGGGCGGGACCCTCGGTGTTCCTCTCGAGTGGAGGCATTTATGTAGGGGTACTTTTTGAGTTGCAACAATGTGTGAAAATCCCTTTCGAAGTTCAAGAGGGAAGGTGTGATATGCTTCGAGTAGCCTCAGCGGAAAAGGGCCTCATCTAGCCTGGATGGGAGAACCTCGTGGATTTTCTCGAGTTTTGGCGGGACCTTCTCGAGTTACGACGTTGACCTGTGGGACCCTCCCTTGTGGCCTCAGGAAAGGCCAGTCTCCATGCCAGTTTTGAGCGGCCTGTCGGGAGTCCTCTGCATTCCGTGCCACGGCCTAAGTCTATCTCTGTAGTCTATGACGGAACCTGAGGATTCCTACCACTGCTGACATGGATCTTGGGGTACTTCCGGAGGCAACCACAGGGGAGTCTGTCCTAGTCTCGAGTTGGGACATGCACGTCCGCTTTCCTCACAAGCTGGAGCAGCCGCGGCAGTCATCCCGTCGCCTTGATACAGGGATCTGCGGCATTCCATGTAGGCTTTCCCACGAGGGATACTACAGGGCTGTCACACGTTCCACTGTAGCGTGAGTCGATCCTCAGTGTGCAAGTCGACGCAGTGCAGGGAAATCAGGTTCTTCTGCAGCGGACTGAGATATTTTGTGCACATTGGGAATGGTGGCACCACCGCTGGAGTTCCTCTCGAATTTCCTCTCGAAAGAGCCTCCTCCGAGATGCGCCAGGAAAGCCGGGAATCCTTTCCCGACGAAGCATGGAATGGAAACCTCATCTAGAGCTATGAGGAGGACCGGGGCTCCTCTTGATGTGGGCGGGACCCTCGGGATTCCTCTCAAGTGGAGGCGTGTATGTAGGGGAACTTCTTTAGTCGCAGCAAGGGTGTGAAGGACCCTTTTGAAGAACAAGAGGGAATGTGTGATTTGCCTCGAGACACCTCAGCGGAAACGGGCCTCAGTTCACCTGGAGGGGAGAACCTCGTGAATTTTCTCGAGTTGTGGCGGGACCTTCTCAAGTTACGACGTTGACCTCTTGGACACTGCCTTGTGGCCTCAGGAAAGGCCAGTCTCCATGCGAGTTGCGATTGGCCTGTCGGGAATCCTCTGCATTCCGAGCCATAGCCTAAGTCCTCGTGTGGAGTCTATGACGGAACCTGAGGATTCCTCTCCAGTGCTGACATGGATCTTGGGGCACTTCTGGAGGCACCACAGGGGAGTCTGTCCTAGTCTCGAGTGGGGACATGAAGGTCCGCTTTCCTCATGAGCTGGAGCAGCCATGGAAGGTTTTCCGTCGCCTTGATACAGGGACCTGTGGCATTATATGGAAGCTTTCACAAGAGGGTTTCCCACAGGGCTGTCACACGTGCCACTGTGGTGTGAGTCGATCCTCGACGTGCAAGTCGAGGCAGTGCGGGAAATTCAGGTTCTTCTGGAGTGGACTGAGACATTTTGTGGACATTGGAAATGGTGGCTCCAGCCCTGGAGTTCCTCTCGACATTCCTGTGGAGAGTGCCTCCTCCGAGATGCGCCAGGAAAGCCGGGAATACTTTCCCAACGAAGCAGGGAAAGGAACCCACATCTCGAGCTATGAGGAGGAAACGGGGCTCCTCTTGATGTGGGCGGGATCCTCGGTGTTCCTCTCGAGTGGAGGCGTTTATGTAGGGGAACTTATTGTGTTGCAACAAGGTGTGAAATTCCCTTTCGAAGTTCAAGAGGGAAGGTGTGATATGCCTCGAGACGCCTCAGCGGAAAAGGGCCTCATCTAGCCTGGAGTTGAGAACCCCGTGGATATTCAAGAGTTGTGGCGGTACCTTCTCAAGCTACGACGTTGACACCTGGGACCCTCCCTTGTGGCCTCAGGAAAGGCCAGTCTCAATGCTAGTTTCTAGGCCCTTGTCGGGATTCCTCTGCATTCCGTGCCATGGCCTAAGTCCTCGTCTGGAGTCTATGACGGAACCTGAGGATTCCTCTCCACTGTTGACATGGATCATGGGGTAATTCTGAAGTCTCCACAGGGGAGTCAGACCTCGTCTACAGTGGAGACATGCAGGTCCGCTTTTCTCACGAGCTGGAGCAGCCGTGACAGGCTTCCCGTCGCCTTGATACAGGGATCTGTGGCATTCCAAGGAGGCTCTTCCACGAGGGTTTCCCACACGGCTGTCACACGTGCCACTGTGGTGTGAGTCAATTGTCGGCGTGCAACTTGAGGCAGTGCAGGGAAATCAGTTTCTTCTGGAGTGGACTGAGACATTTTGTCCACATTGGGAATGGTGGCACCACCCCTGGTGTTCCTCTCGTCTTTCCTGTGGAAAGCGCCTCCTCCAAGATCGTGCTGAATGCCTGGAATCCTTTGCCGAAGAAGCAGATAAAGGAACCCACATTCGAGCTATGAGCAGGAAACGGGGCTCCTCTTGATGTGGGCGGGACCCTCGGTGTGCCTCTCGAGTGGAGGCGGGTATGTACAGGAACTTGTTGAGTTGCAGCAATGGTGTGAAGGACCCTTTTGAAGTTCAAGAGGGAAGGTGTGATTTGCCTCGAGACGCCTCAGCGGAAAAGGGCCTCATCTCGCCTGGAGGGGAGAACCTCCTGGATTTTCTCGAGCTGCGGCAGGACCTTCTGAGGTACGACGGGGACCTCTGGACCCTCCTTCTGGGCTCAGGAAACACCGGTCTCCATGCGAGTTGAGATGGGCGTTTTGGGATTCCTCTGCAGTCGGTGCCAGGGCCTAACACCTCTTGTGGAATCTATGACAGAACCTGAGGATTCCTCTCATCTGTTGACATGGATTTGTGGTACTTCTGAAGGCTCAACAGGGGAGTCAGTCCTCGTCTCGAGTAGGGACAGGCACGGCCGTTTTCCTCACGAGCTGGAGCAGCCGTGGCCGGCTTCCTGTCACCTAAATACAGGGATCTGTGGCATTCCATGGAAGCTTTCCCAGGAGGGTTTCCCACAGGGCTGTCACACGTGCCACAGTGGTGTGAGTAGATCCTCGGCATGCAAGTCAAGGCAGTGCAGGGTAATCAGGATCTTCTGGAGTGTACTGAGACATTTTGTGCACATTTTGATTGGTTGCATCACCCCTGGAGTTCCTCTCGAATTTCCTGTGGAGAGTGCCTCCTCCGAGATGCGCCAGCAGAGCCAGGAATCCTTTCCCGACAAAGCAGGGAAAGGAACCCTCATCTCGAGCTATGAGGAGGA
>NW_024070737.1:6240-7773 GCF_014754425.2 Oryx dammah
CTACAGGGGAGTCAGTCCTCGTCTTGAGTGGGGACATGCACGTCCGCGTTCCTCACGAGCTGGAGCAGCCGTGGCAGTCATCCACTCGCCTTGATAAAGGGATCTCTGGCATTCCTTGGAGGCCTTCCCACGAGGCTTTCGGACAGGGCTGTCACATGTGCCACTGTGGTGTCTGTCGATCCTAGTCGTGCATGTCGAGGAAGTGCAGGTGAATCAGTTTCTTCTGCAGTGGACTGAGACATTTTCTGGACATTGGGAATGGTGGCACGACCCCTGGAGTTCCTCTCGACTTTCCTGTGGAGAGCGCCTCCTCCGAGATGCGCCAGGAAAGCCGGGAATCCTTTCCCGACGAAGCAGGGAAAGGAACCCTAATCTCGAGCTATGAGGAGGAAACGGGGCACCACTTGATGTGGGCGGGACCCTCGGTGTTCCTCTCGAGTGGAGGCAGGTATGTCGGGGAACTTCTTGATTTGCAGCAAGGGTGTGAAAGACCCTTTCGAAGTTCAAGAGGGAAGGTGTGATTTGCCTCGAGACGCCTCAGCGGAAAAGAGCCTCATCTCGCCTGGAGGGGAGAACCTCCTGGAGTTTCTTGAGTTGCGGCAGGACCTTCTCCAGTTACGACAAGGACCTCTGGGTCCCTCCCTTGTGGCCTCACGAAAGGCCCATCTCCATGCGAGTTGCGAGGGGCCTGTTGGGATTACTCTGCAGTCGGTGCCGGGGCCTATGTCCTCGTGTGGAATCTTTGACGGAAACTGAGGTTTCCCCTCCATTGCTGACATGGATCTTGGGGTACTTCTGAATTCTCCACAGGGGAGTCAGTCCTCGTCTCGAGTGGGGACATGCACGTCCGCTCTCCTCACAAGCTGGAGCAGCCTTGGCAGGCTTCCCGTCGCCTTGATACAATGATCTGTGGCATTCCATGGAGGCTTTCCCACGAGGGTTTCCCACAGGACTGTCACACGTGCCACTGTGGTGTGAGTCGATCCTCACCGTGCATGTCGAGCAAGTGCAAGGAAATCAGGTTCTTCTGGAGTGGACGGGACATTTTGTGCACATTTTGAATGGTGGCACGACCCCCGGATTTCCTCCTGACTTTCCTGTGGAGAGCGCCTCCTCCGAGATGAGACAGGAAAGCCGGGAATCCTTTGCCGACGAAGCAGGGAAAGGAACCTTCATCGCGACATATGATAAGGAAACGGGGCTCCTCTTGATGTGGGCGGGACCCACGGTGTTCCTCCGAGTGGAGTCGGGTATGTCGGGGAACTTGTTGAGTTGCAGCAAGGGTGTGAAGGACCCTTTCGAAGTTCAAGAGGGGAGGTGTGATTTGCCTCGAGACGCTTCAGCGGAAAAGGGCCTCATCTCGCCTGGAGGGGAGAACCTCCTGGATTTTCTCGTGTTGCGGCAGGACCTTCTCGAGTTATGACGGGGACCTCTGATACCCTCCCTTGTGGCCTCAGGAATGGCCCTTCTCCATGCGAGTTGCGAGGGGCCATTGGGAATCCTCTACAGTCGGTGCAGGTGACTAAGACCTCG
>NW_024070737.1:7873-8117 GCF_014754425.2 Oryx dammah
TGTTGCGGCAGGACCTTCTCGAGTTATGACGGGGACCTCTGATACCCTCCCTTGTGGCCTCAGGAATGGCCCTTCTCCATGCGAGTTGCGAGGGGCCATCGGGAATCCTCTACAGTCGGTGCAGGTGACTAAGACCTCGGGTGGAGTCTATGATGGAACCTGAGGGTTCCTCTCAAGTGCTGACATGGATCTTGGGGTACTTCTGGAGGCTACACAGGGGAGGCAGTCCTCGTCTCGAGTGGGG
>NW_024070737.1:8127-10302 GCF_014754425.2 Oryx dammah
GCTGACATGGATCTTGGGGTACTTCTGGAGGCTACACAGGGGAGGCAGTCCTCATATCGAGTGGGGACATGCACGTCCACTTGCCTAACGTGCTGGAGCAGCCGTGGCAGGCTCCCCGGCGCCTTGATAAGGGATCTCTGGCATTCTTTGGAGGCTTTCCCACGAGGCTTTCGGACATAGCTGTCTCACGTGCCACTGTGGTGTGAGTCCATCCTCGGCGTGCATGTCGAGGAAATGCAGGTAAATCCGCTTCTTCTGGAGTGGACTGAGACATTTTGTGCACATTGGGAATGGTGGCACGACCCCTGGAGTTCCTCTCGAATTTCCTGTGGAGAGTGCGTCCTCCGAGAAGCGCCAGAAAGGCCGGGAATACTTTCCCGACGAAGCAGGGAAAGGAACCCTCATCTCGAACTATGAGGAGGAAACGGGGCTCCTCTTGATGTGGGCGGGACCCTCAGTGTTCCTCTCGAGTGGAGGCGGGTATGTCGCGGAACGTCTTTAGTTGCACCAAGGGTGTGAAGGACCCTTTCGAAGTTCAAGAGAGAAGGTGTGATTTGCCTCGAGTTGCCTCAGCGGAAAAGGGCCTCATCTCGCCTGGAGGGGAGAACCTCCTGGATTGTCTCGAGTAGTGGCGGGACCTCTTCGAGTTATGACAGGGACCTCTGGGACCCTCTCTTGTGGCCTCAGGAAAGGCTAGTCTCTATGCGACCTGCGAGGAGCTGGTCGGGATTGTTCTGCAGTCGGTGCCAGTGCCTAAGATCTCGTGTCGAGTCTATGACGGAACCTGAGGATTCCTCTCCAGTGCTGACATGGATCTTGGGGTACTTCTGGAGACTCTACAGGGGAGTCAGTCCTCGTCTCGAGTGGGGACATGCACGTCCGCTTTCCTCACGAGCTGGAGCAGCCGTTGCAGTCATCCACTCGCCTTGATAAAGCGATCTCTGGCATTCTTTGGAGGCCTTCCCACGAGGCTTTTGGACAGGGCTGTCACATGTGCCACTGTGGTGTCTGTCGATCCTAGCCGTGCATGTCGAGGAAGTGCAGGTGAATCAGTTTCTTCTGGCATGGACTGAGACATTTTGTGCACATTGTGAATGGTGGCACCACCCCCGGATTTCCTCTTGACTTTCCTGTGGAGAGCGCCCTCTCCGAGATGCGACAGGAAAGCCGGGAATCCTTTGCCGACGAAGCAGGAAAAGGAACCTTCATCGCGACATATGATAAGGAAACAGGGTTCCTCTTGATGTGGGCGTGACCCACGGTGTTCCTCCGAGTGGAGTCGGGTATGTCGGGCAACTTGTTGAGTTGCAGCAAGGGTGTGAAGGACCCTTTCGAAGTTCAAGATGGGAGGTGTGATTTGCCTCGAGATGCCTCAGCGGAAAAGGGCCTCATCTCGCCTGGAGGGGAGAACCTCCTGGATTTTCTCGTGTTGCGGCAGGACCTTCTCGAGTTATGACGGGGACCTCTGGGACACTACCTTGTAGCCTCAGGAAAGACCCGTCTCCATGCGAGTTGCGAGGGGCCATCAGGAATCCTCTACAGTCGGTGCAGGTGGCTAAGACCTTGGGTGGAGTATATGACGGAACCTGAGGATTCGTCTCAAGTGCTGACATGGATCTTGGGGTACTTCTGGAGGATACACAGGGGAGGCAGTCCTCGTCTCGAGTTGGGACATGCACGTCCACTTGCCTAACGTGCTGGAGCAGCCGTGGCAGGCTCCCGGGCGCCTTGATAAGGGATCTCTAGCATTCTTTGGAGGCTTTCCCACGAGGCTTTCAGACATGGCTGTCTCACGTGCCACTGTGGTGTGAGTCCATCCTCGGCGTGCATGTCGAGGAAATGCAGGTAAATCCGCTTCTTCTGGAGTGGACTGAGACATTTTGTGCACATTGGGAATGGTGGCACGACCCCTGGAGTTCCTCTCGACTTTCCTGTGGAGAGCGCCTTCTGCGAGATGCGCCAGGAAATCCGGGAATCCTTTCCCAACGAAGAAGGGAAAGGAACCCTCATCTCGAGCTATGAGGAGGAAAAGGGGCTCCTCTTGATGTGGGCAGGACCCTCGGTGTTCCTCTGGAGTGGAGGCGGGTATGTAGGGGAACTTCTTGATTTGTAGTAAGGGTGTGAAAGTCCCTTTCGAAGTTCAAGAGGGAAGGTGTGATTTGCATTGTATCGCCT
>NW_024070738.1:0-10299 GCF_014754425.2 Oryx dammah
CTCCACCATGACCCACCCGTCTTGGGTTGCCCCGCAGGCATGGCTTAATTTCATTGAGTTAGACAAGGCTGTAGTCCTAGTGTGATTAGATTGACTAGCTTTCTGTGAGTATGGTTTCAGTGTCTCTGCCCTCCGATGCCCTCTTGCAACACCTACCGTCTTACTTGGGTTTCTCTTACCTTGGGCATATCTCTTCATGGCTATTCCAGCAAAGCACAGCCGCTGCTCCTTACCTTGGATGAAGGGTATCTCCTCCCACTGCCCTTCCTGACCTTCAATGTGGGATGGCTCCTCTAGGCCCTCCTGCGCCCACACAGCCACCACTCCTTGGGCATAGGGTTGCTCCTTCCTGCCGCCGCCCTTGGCCTCCAACGTGGGGTATCTCCTCTCAGCCACCACCCCTGGCCTCGGACACGGGGTAGCTCCTCTTGGCCACATCCCGACCTCAGACGCAGGGTAGCTCCTCTCGGCCGTTCCTGCGCCGTCGCAGCCAGGCACCCTAGGCCGCTGCCCCTGACCTCGGACGTGGGGAATCTCTTGGCCACATTCGCTTAGTGCACCAGCCGCCCACCACCGCCTGCGCTTAGTGCGCCGCTGCCCGCCACTGCCTGAACTTGGTGCTGTGTTACACATGGTATATCATTTAACATATCTGAGCTCAGTTTGTTAATCTTTAAAATTAATAATACTTTCTACCTTGTGGGATTGGGAAATAGTCCAATAGGATGCTTAACATAGTACCTAATACTACATAAAATAAAAAATATTAATCACTAAGTAGTGTCCAACTCGTTGTGACCCCAAGGACTGTAGCCTGCCTGGCTCCTCTGTCCATGTAATTCTCCAGGCAAGATACTGGAGTGGATTCGCATTCCCTTCTCCAGGGGATCTTCCTGACCCAGGGATCGAACCCAGGTCTCCTGCATTGCAGGCAGATTCTTTGCCATCTCAGCCACCAGGGAAGCCCCAATACTGCATGAGTGCTCATTAGAAGCTAGTTTCTGTTGTTATTGTTACTATTACTGTCTGTTTTATTTTGGTCACCATCATCTAGTCGTTATCTTTCAGTAATGATATTCCAGTTTCCTTCTGGTGAATGGCCTCTGTTAGTTGGACAATCTTGCTGAGATTATAATTAAAGGAGATTTGATCTTCCTTAGCTGAGGGGTTGATATGTGTCCTAAAATAGGTTTTTAGACTCTTCTGGGGCGTTGGGGCCTGAGAGGGAAGATGCCAGAATGGAGGCTAAACTAACAAAATAACTGGAGCAGAATCATCCACATGGCAGCTCTGTGGATACAGGAAAACTCAGGAGTGTCTCTGGTCCCTGCCCTTCCTGATTCTGCTTCTTCAGGCCTCTGGTTCTCTCAGCCACACCGCACCTTGAAACGAATTCTCTTTTGCTGGTATTACTCAGAGTCGGATTCTGTTTCTTGCAACTAAATCAGCCCTGAATATTAATTGGAAGAACTGATGCTGAAGTTGGAACTTCAATACTTTGGCTACCTGATGCGAAGAAATGACTCATTTGAAAAGACCCTGATGCTGGGAAAGATTGAAGGCAGGAGGAGAAGGGGGCAACAGAGGATGACATAGTTGGATGGTATCATGGACTCGATGGACATGAGTTTGAGTAAACTCTGGGAGTTGGTGATGGACAGGGAGGCCTGGTGTGCTGCAGTCCATGGGGTCGCAAAGATTCGGACATAAACTGAAAGAATGTGAAAAGATATTAATTATATAAATATAATTATGGCCCGTTTTTCCAGGCAAGACAGATGCCATGAATCTGAAATACATTATTTCTTAGACCTGCTATTATACTCTTCTCCTTTCTATAGGGATCCATGAGCTGCAGGTATTTTGAAGACTTCATTGTAGTAAAATCCTTAATCTTGTTTACTGTTCTACCCCTAGTAGAGGAACCAGCACTCAGGAATATTTGTTGAATGAAAACAGGAATATTTTCAGCTTGCCTTCTCAGTTTACATCATTGTCGGGGTTAGAATAGCATTCTAGTTCTTTTGTGAGATATAGATCTTTTATATAGTCCCTGGATTGAGAAGATCCCCTGGAGAAGGACATGGCAACCCACTCCTGTTTTTTTGCCTGGAGAATCCCATGGACTTGTGGGCTACCCTCTGTAGTGTCGCAAAAAGCCAGACACGACTGAAGCAACTTAGCATGCACACATGTAGTCCTTTTATATACAGCTTCTTCTGAGTGTACAGTTAGGCATTATTTTTGCATGCATGCTCAGGCATGTCCAACTCTGCAACCCTATGGACTATAGCCCGCCAGGCTCCTATGTTCATGGGATTTTCCAAGCAAGAATATTGGAGTGGGTTGCCATTTCCTTCTCCAGGAGATCTTCCCGACCCAGGGATCGAACCCGGGTCTCCTGCGTCTCTTGCACTGGCAGGCATTCTTTTTACCACTGAGCCACCAGGCATGCTAGTACTTAAATGTATTACTGTACTAATCGTCACAGTGATTTCAAGAGGTAGGTATTTTTTATTTCCATTTTACATTAGTAAACTCTCTCTCTTTAAGAAAATCGCCTGATATTGCATGCTTAGTAAGAGACAGAGTCAGGATTTGAACCCAGCTCTACCTGATTTCCAAAGTCTAAGCATTTTTCAGTATATTGTAGAAACCTCTAATTATTTCATATCCTTTTGTTTTCTATCCTTTTCATTCATAGAATTGTCTGGTGTCCTATTTTTGTGCATTTCCTTAGAGTAAATGCAAGGAATGGTGTTATGACTATCAAGTAATTAAACTGACATGCAAGCAAGTATGTTAAAACTTGCATGTTCACATAAGTGTTGGCCCTTTCAAAATGCTCCTCGTGGAAAGTTTTGCTTTCTATTCTCAACATATTCTCTCAACATGCCTGTGTCTCATTCTCTTGAGTGCTCTTACTATAGCAACTCTTTGCCCTTTGAGAAAATATTTGATCTTTAAAATAGCCAGAGGCATTTGGAGAGCAATCTAGTGAAGAAGATGGACAATCACATTGGGAAGGACCATTTTAGTGAAAAATGACGTATGAGTGTTAAGTGTTGAAGCTGGTCCATTGTGACAGCTCCTGAAGGTTCTAGCTCCCCAGGCTCCTGCCACCTGCCCTGAGGATCAGCTCCCACCTGTAATTCACTTGCTTCCCACCACTCCCAGGCTGTTCATTGCCTTCAGTTTCTTTTACTACTATAGCCAGAGTCTTGCAAAGGTGGATGTTCTTCCCATTCAACAACAGCAAGATGTTTCATTTGTGTCAAAATCTGTAGACACCCTAGAGCATTGGCATTTAGTGGCTAGAGGCCAAAGATGCTGCTAAATATCCTGCAATATACAGGAGAGCCCTCTACTTCTTTTTTTTATTATTGAAGTATAGTTGATTTACAATGTCGTGTTTCCTTGTTAAAGGGATTTTACCAGCTTCTTACTATGCTTTGGTTTTGACTGTAATTAACTCAAGTCATGGTCAGTTTCATGTGAGACGATCACAACCAGCTGAAGAGGAGATTGTTACAGAGAACTAGACCTAAATATGCAGTGTGAGTTCAGAATGACCTGGCATTAGGTTGCTGACTTAGTCAGTTCAGTTTAGTTCAGTCGCTCAGTTCAGTTTAGTTCAGTCGCTCAGTTGTGTCCGACTCTTTGCGACCCCATGAATCGCAGAACACCAGGCCTCCCTGTCCATCACCAACTCCCAGAGTTCACTCAGACTCACGTCCATCGAGTTGGTGATGCCATCTAGCCATCTCATCCTCTGTCGTCCCCTTCTCCTCCTGCCCCCAGTCCCTCCCAGCATCAGAGTCTTTTCCAATGAGTCAACTCTTTGCACGGAGAAGGCAATGGCAACCCACTCCAGTACTCTTGCCTGGAAAATCCCACGGATGGAGAAGCCTGGTAGGCTGCAGTCCATGGGGTTGCTAAGAGTCAGGCACAACTGAGTGACTTCACTTTCACTTTTCACTTTCACACATTGGAGAAGGAAATGGCAACCCACTCCAGTATTCTTGCCTGGAGAATCCCAAGGACAGAGGAGCCTAATGGGCTGCCATCTATGGGGTCGCACAGAGTCAGACATGACTGAAGCGACTTAGCAGTAGCAAACTCTTCGCATGAGGTGGCCAAAGTACTGGAGTTTCAGCTTTAGCATCATTCCTTCCAAAGAACACCCAGGACTGATCTCCTTTAGAATGGACTGGTTGGATCTTAGTAGCCTGTATAAAACCTGGGGCAAGGGGGAGTGGAGAAGGAATACAGGAATAAGAGAAGGACAGTGAGGGCAGGGACTTAGTATGAGGTTTGCATTTCAGGACCATAATTCAGCAGCTCCTCTCAAACAAGATTATTTGTATTTGAAGTGGATATATGTGTATTGTATGGGCTTCCCAGGTGGTGCAGTGGTAAAGAATCAGCCTCCCAATGTAGGAGACACAGAGACATGGGTTCAATCCCTGGGTCAGGAACATCCCCTGGAGTAGGAAATGGCAACCCACTCCAATATTCTTGCCTGGAAAATTCCATCGACAGAGGAACTGGGTGGGATACAATCCATGGGGTCGCAAAGAGCCAGACGTAACAGAGCATGCACATATACACGCACACACATATATGTGCAATGATTTACTTTGCTGAAAACCTGAAACTAACACAACACTGTAAATCAGCTATACTCCAATGAAAAATTTAAGAGGTCATGCACACTGATGACAATTATTTGCTTGTGTTGTTGTCAGAGCAGTGTATTTGGTACACTGCCTTTGATGTGTCTCATTGCTATTTTTTATTGGAAACCACTTTGACATTCTCAAGTGAATGGAATAATTCCTTTTAGTGGGAAAACCATTCAACCAAGGAGATCCAACCAGTCCATCCTTCAGTCCTGGGTGTTCATTGGAAGGACTGATGTTGAAGCTGAAACTCCAATACTTTGGCCACCTGATTCGAAGAGCTGACTCATTTGAAAAGTCCCTGATGCTGGGAAAGATTGAGGGCAGGAGGAGAAGGGGATGACAGAGGATGAGATGGTTGGATGGCATCACCGACTTGATGGACATGGGTTTGGGTGGACTCTGGGAGTTGGTGATGGACAAGGAGGTCTGGTGTGCTGCAGTTCATGGGCTCACAAAGAGTCAGACACAACTGAGCAACTGAACTGAACTGAACATTCTACCATAGCTTGCTTTTCCTATGAGGACTGATTTTAAGCCTCTGGGTGTGAATGTCCTTGTTTGAAGCCTGTTGTTGTCACCAGACAGGAAGGTAGGAACAGTTGCATCTGTTTTGTTTACACAGCATCCCCACTGCCCAGCAGACATATAATAGACTCCCTGTAACATTTTTGAATTATGATGAAGTAGTTGTCCCTTGAATATACATTGGTCCAGGACTGCCTACCCCCCCCACCACTGCATAGATACCAAAGTCCAAGGATGCTCAAGTTTCTTATATAAAATGACTAACTACAGTACAGTTAGCCCTACCAACCCAGAGATAGGAGGATTGACTGCAACTGACTATGGGAAGGGGAGGAACCCAAGGGAAGTAGACTAAAAAAAGTAGGAAGGTAAGAGGAATTAGACTTTTTTTTATTGGACATAGGACGGAATCTTGGGCACTTTTTATTTACCCCCTTAAAGATTTGGTTGACTTCAGGTCATATCTGACTCATAGACAAAGATTAGATGTGGTTTGAATTTGGTTATAGTTTATGAATATTAAAAAATACATTTCAGTTCAGTTTAGTCCTTCAGTCATGTCTGAATTTTTGTGACCCCATGGACTGTAGCACGCCAGGCCTCCCTGTCCATCACTGTCTCCTAGAGTTTACCCAAACTCATGTCCATTGAGTCGGTGATGCCATCCAACCATCTCATCTTCTGTCGTCTCCTCCTCCTGCCTTCCATCTTTCCCAGCATCAGGGTCTTTTCAAATGAGTCATTTCTTTGCATCTGGTGGTCAAAGTATTAGAGTTTCAGCTTCAGCATCAGTCCTTCCAATAAACAACCAGGACTGATTTCCTTTAGGATGGACTGGTTGGATCTTCTTGCAGTCCAAGGGACTCTCAAGAGTCTTCTCCAACACCACAGTTCAAAAGCATCAATTCTTCGGCACTCAGCTTTCTTTATAGTCCAACTCTCACATCCATACATGACCACTGGAAAAACCATAGCCTTGACTAGATGGACCTTTGTTTGCAAATTAATGTCTCTGCTTTTTAATATGCTATCTAGGTTGGTCATAACTTTCCTTCCAAGGAGTAAGTGTCTTTTAATTTCATGGCTGCAGTCACCATCTGCAGTAATTTTGGAGCCCCCCCAAAATAAAGTCTGCCACTGATTCCACTGTTTCCCCATCTATTTGCCATGAAGTGATGGGACCAGACGCCATGATCTTTATTTTCTGAATGTTGAGCTTTAAGCCAACTTTTTCACTCTCCTCTTTCACTTTCATCAAGACATTCTTTAGTTCTTCTTCACCTTCTGCCATAACGGTGGTGTCGTCTGCATATCTGATGTTAATGATATTTCTCCCAGCAAGCTTCATTTCAGCTTGTGCTTCATCCAGCCCAGCGTTCCTCATGATGTACTCTGCATATAAGTTAAATAAGCAGGGTGACAATATACAGCCTTGACGTACTCCTTTTCCTATTTGGAACCAGTCTGTTGTTCCATGTCCAATTCTAACTGTTGCTTCCTGACCTGCATACAGATTTCTCAAGAGGCAGGTCAGGTGGTCTGGTATTCCCATCTCTTTCAGAATTTTCCATGGTTTCTTGTGATCCACACAGTCAAAGGCTTTGGCATTTAAATTGTGTATTTGTGCTGAATAGGAGCTCTACCATATTGTAAGAACTTGTGGTTCATGGTCTGACATTTCGGATCAGTGTATTTGTATCTAACTGGCTTTGCATGAGAAAGAGTGGGCTTCCCTGATGACTCAGCAGGAAAAGAATCTGCCTGCAGTGCAGGAGACTTGGGTTCAACCCTGGGTCAGGGAAAAACCCTGGAGAAGGAAATGGTAAGCCACTCCAGGATTCTTGCCTGAAAAGTCCCACAGACAGAAGAGCCTAGTGGGCTACTGTGCATGGGGTCTCAAAGAGTGGGGCAGGACTGAGCAACTAAGCACACACAGGAGAAACAGTGGGAGGATAAGGAAACGTTCTTTACTCCGGTCATCCTGAACTGCAGGAGCCTGAACTCCTTCAAACAGAAGTTGTCCTCCTGGCACAAGGTAGAGCTGGAAATGGAGGGCTGGCAGCTTCCTCCTCCTCAGCTCAACTCACGCTTACTTTCTTATCCAGTTTTGTTGTTGCTGTTCAGTTGCTAAGTCGTGTCTGACTCTTCGCGACTCCATGGGCTTTAATAGACCCAGGCCTCCCTGTCCTTCCCTATCTCCTGGAGTTTGCTCAAACTCATGTCCATTGAGTCCGTGATGCTATCTGACAATCTCATCCTCTGTCACCCTCTTTTCGTTTTGCCTTCAATCTTTCCCAGCATCAGAGTCTTTTCCAGTGGGTTGGCTCTTTGCAACAGGTGGCCAAAGTATTGGCGCTTCAGCTTCAGTCCTTCCAATAAATTTTCAGGGTTGATTTCCTTTAGGATTGACAGGTCTGCTCTCCTTGAAGTCTGAGGGACTCTCAAGAGTCTTCTCCAGCACCACAATTCAAAAGCATCTATTCTTTGGTGCTTAGCTTTCTTTATGGTTTTACTCTCCTATCTGTATTTGACTACTGGAAAAACCATAGCTTGGACTAACTGTACCTTTGTCAGCAAAGTGAAGTCTCTGCTTTTTAATTCGCTGTCTAGGTTTGTCATGGGATTCCTTCCAAGGAGCAAGCGTCTTTTAATTTTGTGGCTGCAGTACTCAGCTTAACTTTCTTTATGTTTCACTACCTTTCTTTCCTTTACTGTAAAACATGTATAAGACAACAGAAAATTTTGGGTGCAATTATATTTAGGGCCAGGTCAGTATTAAAAAACAAGTTACCTTCAGTTCAGTTCAGTTCAGTTCAGTCACTCAGTTGTGTCTGACTCTTTGTGTCTGACTCCATGAATCACAGCATGCCAGGCCTCCCTGTCCATCACCAACTCCTGGAGTTCACTCAAACTCATGTCCATCGAGTCAGTGATGCCATCCAGCCATCTCATCCTCTGTTGTCCCCTTCTCCTCCTGCCCACAATCCCTCCCAGCATCAGAGTCTTTTCCAATGAGTCAACTCTTCGCATCAGGTGGCCAAAGTACTGGAGTTTCAGCTTTAGCATCATTCCTTCCAAAGAAATCCCAGGGTTGATCTCCTTCAGAATGGACTGGTTGGATCTCCTTGCAGTCCAAGGGACTCTCAAGAGTCTTCTCCAACACCACAGTTCAAAAGCATCAATTCTTCGGCACTCAGCCTTCTTCGCAGTCCAACTCTCACATCCATACATGACTACTGGAAAAACCATAGTCTTGACTAGACGGACCTTAGTTGGCAAAGTAATGTCTCTGCTTTTGAATATGCTGTCTAGGTTGGTCATAACTTTTCTTCCAAGGAGTAAGCATCTTTTAATTTCATGGCTGCAGTCACCATCTGCAGTGATTTTGGAGCCCCCCAAAATAAAGTCTGACACTGTTTCCACTGTTTCTCCATCTATTTCCCATGGAGTGATGGGACCAGATGCCATGATCTTCGTTTTCTGAATACTGAGTTTTAAGCCAACTTTTTCACTCTCCTCTTTCACTTTCATCAAGAGGCTTTTAAGTTCCTCTTCACTTTCTGCCATAAGGGTGGTGTCATCTGCATATCTGAGGTTGTTGATATTTCTCCCGGCAATCTTGATTCCAGCTTGTGTTTCTTCCAGCCCAGTGTTTCTCATGATGTACTCTGCATATAAGTTAAATAAGCAGGGTGACAATATACAGCCTTGACGTACTCCTTTTCCTATTTGGAACCAGTCTGTTGTTCCATGTCCAGTTTGAACTGTTGCTTCCTGGCCTGCATACAGATTTCTCAAGAGGCAGGTCAGGTGGTCTGGTATTCCCATCTCTTTCAGGATTTTCCACAGTTTCTTGTGATCCACCCAGTCAGCAGATGTTGGCAATTTGATCTCTGGTTCCTCTGCCTTTTCTAAAACCAGCTTGAACATCTGGAAGTTCACGGTTCATGTATTGCTGAACCCTGGCTTGGGGAGAATTTTGAGCATTACTTTACTAGCACATGAGATGAGTGCAATTGTGCGGTAGTTTGAGCATTCTTTGGCATTGCCTTTCTTTGGGATTGGAATGAAAACTGACCTTTTCCAGTCCTGTGGCCACTGCTGAGTTTTCCCAATTTGCTGGCATATTGAGTGCAGCACTTTCACAGCATCATCTTTCAGGATTTGAAATAGCTCTATTGGAATTCCATCACCTCCACTAGCTTTGTTGGTAGTGATGCTTTCTAAGGCCCACTTGACTTCACATTCCAGGATGTCTGGCTCTAGATGAGTGATCACAGCATCATGATTATCCGGGTCGTGAAGATCTTTTTTGTACAGTTCTGTGTATTCTTGCCACCTCTTCTTAATATCTTCTGCTTCTGTTAGGTCCAGACCATTTCTGTACTTTATCGAGCCCATCTTTGCATGAAATGTTCCCTTAGTATCTCTAATTTTCTTCAAGAGATCTCTAGTTTTTCCCATTCTGTTGTTTTCCTCTATTTCTTTGCAATGATCACTGAAGAAGGCTTTCTTATCTCTTCTTGCTATTCTTTGGAACTCTGCATTCAGATGCTGAAATCTTTCCTCTTCTCCTTTGCTTTTCGCTTCTCTTCTTTTCACAGCTATTTGCAAGGCCTCCCCAGACAGCAGTTTTGCTTTTTTGAATTTCTTTTCCCTGGGGATGGTCTTGATCCTTGTCTCCTGTACAGTGTCATGAACCTCATTCCATAGTTCATCAGGCACTTTATCTATCAGATCTAGGCTCTTAAATCTATTTCTCACTTCCAGTATATAATCATAAGGGATTTAATTCAGGTCATAACTGAAAGGTCTAGCGGTTTTCCCTACTTTCTTCAATTTGAGTCTCAATTTGTTAATAAGGAGTTCATGATCTGAGCCACAGTCAGCTCCTGGTCTTGTTTTTGTTGACTGTGTAGAGCTTCTCCATCTTTGGCTGCAAAGAATGTAATCAATCTGATTTTGGCGTTGACCATCTGGTGATGTCCATGTGTAGAGTCTTCTCTTGTGTTGTTGGAAGAGGGTGTTTGCTATGACCAGTACATTTTCTTGGCAAAACTCTATTAGTCTTTGCCCTGCTTCATTCCAC
>NW_024070739.1:0-10297 GCF_014754425.2 Oryx dammah
CTCCACCATGACCCACCCGTCTTGGGTTGCCCCGCAGGCATGGCTTAATTTCATTGAGTTAGACAAGGCTGTAGTCCTAGTGTGATTAGATTGACTAGCTTTCTGTGAGTATGGTTTCAGTGTCTCTGCCCTCCGATGCCCTCTTGCAACACCTACCGTCTTACTTGGGTTTCTCTTACCTTGGGCATATCTCTTCATGGCTATTCCAGCAAAGCACAGCCGCTGCTCCTTACCTTGGATGAAGGGTATCTCCTCCCACTGCCCTTCCTGACCTTCAATGTGGGATGGCTCCTCTAGGCCCTCCTGCGCCCACACAGCCACCACTCCTTGGGCATAGGGTTGCTCCTTCCTGCCGCCGCCCTTGGCCTCCAACGTGGGGTATCTCCTCTCAGCCACCACCCCTGGCCTCGGACACGGGGTAGCTCCTCTTGGCCACATCCCGACCTCAGACGCAGGGTAGCTCCTCTCGGCCGTTCCTGCGCCGTCGCAGCCAGGCACCCTAGGCCGCTGCCCCTGACCTCGGACGTGGGGAATCTCTTGGCCACATTCGCTTAGTGCACCAGCCGCCCACCACCGCCTGCGCTTAGTGCGCCGCTGCCCGCCACTGCCTGAACTTGGTGCTGTGTTACACATGGTATATCATTTAACATATCTGAGCTCAGTTTGTTAATCTTTAAAATTAATAATACTTTCTACCTTGTGGGATTGGGAAATAGTCCAATAGGATGCTTAACATAGTACCTAATACTACATAAAATAAAAAATATTAATCACTAAGTAGTGTCCAACTCGTTGTGACCCCAAGGACTGTAGCCTGCCTGGCTCCTCTGTCCATGTAATTCTCCAGGCAAGATACTGGAGTGGATTCGCATTCCCTTCTCCAGGGGATCTTCCTGACCCAGGGATCGAACCCAGGTCTCCTGCATTGCAGGCAGATTCTTTGCCATCTCAGCCACCAGGGAAGCCCCAATACTGCATGAGTGCTCATTAGAAGCTAGTTTCTGTTGTTATTGTTACTATTACTGTCTGTTTTATTTTGGTCACCATCATCTAGTCGTTATCTTTCAGTAATGATATTCCAGTTTCCTTCTGGTGAATGGCCTCTGTTAGTTGGACAATCTTGCTGAGATTATAATTAAAGGAGATTTGATCTTCCTTAGCTGAGGGGTTGATATGTGTCCTAAAATAGGTTTTTAGACTCTTCTGGGGCGTTGGGGCCTGAGAGGGAAGATGCCAGAATGGAGGCTAAACTAACAAAATAACTGGAGCAGAATCATCCACATGGCAGCTCTGTGGATACAGGAAAACTCAGGAGTGTCTCTGGTCCCTGCCCTTCCTGATTCTGCTTCTTCAGGCCTCTGGTTCTCTCAGCCACACCGCACCTTGAAACGAATTCTCTTTTGCTGGTATTACTCAGAGTCGGATTCTGTTTCTTGCAACTAAATCAGCCCTGAATATTAATTGGAAGAACTGATGCTGAAGTTGGAACTTCAATACTTTGGCTACCTGATGCGAAGAAATGACTCATTTGAAAAGACCCTGATGCTGGGAAAGATTGAAGGCAGGAGGAGAAGGGGGCAACAGAGGATGACATAGTTGGATGGTATCATGGACTCGATGGACATGAGTTTGAGTAAACTCTGGGAGTTGGTGATGGACAGGGAGGCCTGGTGTGCTGCAGTCCATGGGGTCGCAAAGATTCGGACATAAACTGAAAGAATGTGAAAAGATATTAATTATATAAATATAATTATGGCCCGTTTTTCCAGGCAAGACAGATGCCATGAATCTGAAATACATTATTTCTTAGACCTGCTATTATACTCTTCTCCTTTCTATAGGGATCCATGAGCTGCAGGTATTTTGAAGACTTCATTGTAGTAAAATCCTTAATCTTGTTTACTGTTCTACCCCTAGTAGAGGAACCAGCACTCAGGAATATTTGTTGAATGAAAACAGGAATATTTTCAGCTTGCCTTCTCAGTTTACATCATTGTCGGGGTTAGAATAGCATTCTAGTTCTTTTGTGAGATATAGATCTTTTATATAGTCCCTGGATTGAGAAGATCCCCTGGAGAAGGACATGGCAACCCACTCCTGTTTTTTTGCCTGGAGAATCCCATGGACTTGTGGGCTACCCTCTGTAGTGTCGCAAAAAGCCAGACACGACTGAAGCAACTTAGCATGCACACATGTAGTCCTTTTATATACAGCTTCTTCTGAGTGTACAGTTAGGCATTATTTTTGCATGCATGCTCAGGCATGTCCAACTCTGCAACCCTATGGACTATAGCCCGCCAGGCTCCTATGTTCATGGGATTTTCCAAGCAAGAATATTGGAGTGGGTTGCCATTTCCTTCTCCAGGAGATCTTCCCGACCCAGGGATCGAACCCAGGTCTCCTGCGTCTCTTGCACTGGCAGGCATTCTTTTTACCACTGAGCCACCAGGCATGCTAGTACTTAAATGTATTACTGTACTAATCGTCACAGTGATTTCAAGATGTAGGTATTTTTTATTTCCATTTTACATTAGTAAACTCTCTCTCTTTAAGAAAATCGCCTGATATTGCATGCTTAGTAAGAGACAGAGTCAGGATTTGAACCCAGCTCTACCTGATTTCCAAAGTCTAAGCATTTTTCAGTATATTGTAGAAACCTCTAATTATTTCATATCCTTTTGTTTTCTATCCTTTTCATTCATAGAATTGTCTGGTGTCCTATTTTTGTGCATTTCCTTAGAGTAAATGCAAGGAATGGTGTTATGACTATCAAGTAATTAAACTGACATGCAAGCAAGTATGTTAAAACTTGCATGTTCACATAAGTGTTGTCCCTTTCAAAATGCTCCTCGTGGAAAGTTTTGCTTTCTATTCTCAACATATTCTCTCAACATGCCTGTGTCTCATTCTCTTGAGTGCTCTTACTATAGCAACTCTTTGCCCTTTGAGAAAATATTTGATCTTTAAAATAGCCAGAGGCATTTGGAGAGCAATCTAGTGAAGAAGATGGACAATCACATTGGGAAGGACCATTTTAGTGAAAAATGACGTATGAGTGTTAAGTGTTGAAGCTGGTCCATTGTGACAGCTCCTGAAGGTTCTAGCTCCCCAGGCTCCTGCCACCTGCCCTGAGGATCAGCTCCCACCTGTAATTCACTTGCTTCCCACCACTCCCAGGCTGTTCATTGCCTTCAGTTTCTTTTACTACTATAGCCAGAGTCTTGCAAAGGTGGATGTTCTTCCCATTCAACAACAGCAAGATGTTTCATTTGTGTCAAAATCTGTAGACACCCTAGAGCATTGGCATTTAGTGGCTAGAGGCCAAAGATGCTGCTAAATATCCTGCAATATACAGGAGAGCCCTCTACTTCTTTTTTTATTATTGAAGTATAGTTGATTTACAATGTCGTGTTTCCTTGTTAAAGGGATTTTACCAGCTTCTTACTATGCTTTGGTTTTGACTGTAATTAACTCAAGTCATGGTCAGTTTCATGTGAGACGATCACAACCAGCTGAAGAGGAGATTGTTATAGAGAACTAGACCTAAATATGCAGTGTGAGTTCAGAATGACCTGGCATTAGGTTGCTGACTTAGTCAGTTCAGTTTAGTTCAGTCGCTCAGTTCAGTTTAGTTCAGTCGCTCAGTTGTGTCCGACTCTTTGCGACCCCATGAATCGCAGAACACCAGGCCTCCCTGTCCATCACCAACTCCCAGAGTTCACTCAGACTCACGTCCATCGAGTTGGTGATGCCATCTAGCCATCTCATCCTCTTTCGTCCCCTTCTCCTCCTGCCCCCAGTCCCTCCCAGCATCAGAGTCTTTTCCAATGAGTCAACTCTTTGCACGGAGAAGGCAATGGCAACCCACTCCAGTACTCTTGCCTGGAAAATCCCACGGATGGAGAAGCCTGGTAGGCTGCAGTCCATGGGGTTGCTAAGAGTCAGGCACAACTGAGTGACTTCACTTTCACTTTTCACTTTCACACATTGGAGAAGGAAATGGCAACCCACTCCAGTATTCTTGCCTGGAGAATCCCAAGGACAGAGGAGCCTAATGGGCTGCCATCTATGGGGTCGCACAGAGTCAGACATGACTGAAGCGACTTAGCAGTAGCAAACTCTTCGCATGAGGTGGCCAAAGTACTGGAGTTTCAGCTTTAGCATCATTCCTTCCAAAGAACACCCAGGACTGATCTCCTTTAGAATGGACTGGTTGGATCTTAGTAGCCTGTATAAAACCTGGGGCAAGGGGGAGTGGAGAAGGAATACAGGAATAAGAGAAGGACAGTGAGGGCAGGGACTTAGTATGAGGTTTGCATTTCAGGACCATAATTCAGCAGCTCCTCTCAAACAAGATTATTTGTATTTGAAGTGGATATATGTGTATTGTATGGGCTTCCCAGGTGGTGCAGTGGTAAAGAATCAGCCTCCCAATGTAGGAGACACAGAGACATGGGTTCAATCCCTGGGTCAGGAACATCCCCTGGAGTAGGAAATGGCAACCCACTCCAATATTCTTGCCTGGAAAATTCCATCGACAGAGGAACTGGGTGGGATACAATCCATGGGGTCGCAAAGAGCCAGACGTAACAGAGCATGCACATATACACACACACACATATATGTGCAATGATTTACTTTGCTGAAAACCTGAAACTAACACAACACTGTAAATCAGCTATACTCCAATGAAAAATTTAAGAGGTCATGCACACTGATGACAATTATTTGCTTGTGTTGTTGTCAGAGCAGTGTATTTGGTACACTGCCTTTGATGTGTCTCATTGCTATTTTTTATTGGAAACCACTTTGACATTCTCAAGTGAATGGAATAATTCCTTTTAGTGGGAAAACCATTCAACCAAGGAGATCCAACCAGTCCATCCTTCAGTCCTGGGTGTTCATTGGAAGGACTGATGTTGAAGCTGAAACTCCAATACTTTGGCCACCTGATTCGAAGAGCTGACTCATTTGAAAAGTCCCTGATGCTGGGAAAGATTGAGGGCAGGAGGAGAAGGGGATGACAGAGGATGAGATGGTTGGATGGCATCACCGACTTGATGGACATGGGTTTGGGTGGACTCTGGGAGTTGGTGATGGACAAGGAGGTCTGGTGTGCTGCAGTTCATGGGCTCACAAAGAGTCAGACACAACTGAGCAACTGAACTGAACTGAACATTCCACCATAGCTTGCTTTTCCTATGAGGACTGATTTTAAGCCTCTGGGTGTAAATGTCCTTGTTTGAAGCCTGTTGTTGTCACCAGACAGGAAGGTAGGAACAGTTGCATCTGTTTTGTTTACACAGCATCCCCACTGCCCAGCAGACATATAATAGACTCCCTATAACATTTTTGAATTATGATGATGTAGTTGTCCCTTGAATATACATTGGTCCAGGACTGCCTACCCCCCCCACCACTGCATAGATACCAAAGTCCAAGGATGCTCAAGTTTCTTATATAAAATGACTAACTACAGTACAGTTAGCCCTACCAACCCAGAGATAGGAGGATTGACTGTAACTGACTATGGGAAGGGGAGGAACCCAAGGGAAGTAGACTAAAAAAAGTAGGAAGGTAAGAGGAATTAGACTTTTTTTTATTGGACATAGGACGGAATCTTGGGCACTTTTTATTTACCCCCTTAAAGATTTGGTTGACTTCAGGTCATATCTGACTTATAGACAAAGATTAGATGTGGTTTGAATTTGGTTATAGTTTATGAATATTAAAAAATACATTTCAGTTCAGTTTAGTCCTTCAGTCATGTCTGACTTTTTGTGACCCCATGGACTGTAGCACGCCAGGCCTCCCTGTCCATCACTGTCTCCTAGAGTTTACCCAAACTCATGTCCATTGAGTCGGTGATGCCATCCAACCATCTCATCCTCTGTCGTCTCCTCCTCCTGCCTTCCATCTTTCCCAGCATCAGGGTCTTTTCAAATGAGTCATTTCTTTGCATCTGGTGGTCAAAGTATTAGAGTTTCAGCTTCAGCATCAGTCCTTCCAATAAACAACCAGGACTGATTTCCTTTAGGATGGACTGGTTGGATCTTCTTGCAGTCCAAGGGACTCTCAAGAGTCTTCTCCACCACCACAGTTCAAAAGCATCAATTCTTCGGCACTCAGCTTTCTTTATAGTCCAACTCTCACATCCATACATGACCACTGGAAAAACCATAGCCTTGACTAGATGGACCTTTGTTTGCAAATTAATGTCTCTGCTTTTTAATATGCTATCTAGGTTGGTCATAACTTTCCTTCCAAGGAGTAAGTGTCTTTTAATTTCATGGCTGCAGTCACCATCTGCAGTAATTTTGGAGCCCCCCAAAATAAAGTCTGCCACTGATTCCACTGTTTCCCCATCTATTTGCCATGAAGTGATGGGACCAGATGCCATGATCTTTATTTTCTGAATGTTGAGCTTTAAGCCAACTTTTTCACTCTCCTCTTTCACTTTCATCAAGACATTCTTTAGTTCTTCTTCACCTTCTGCCATAACGGTGGTGTCGTCTGCATATCTGATGTTAATGATATTTCTCCCAGCAAGCTTCATTTCAGCTTGTGCTTCATCCAGCCCAGCGTTCCTCATGATGTACTCTGCATATAAGTTAAATAAGCAGGGTGACAATATACAGCCTTGACGTACTCCTTTTCCTATTTGGAACCAGTCTGTTGTTCCATGTCCAATTCTAACTGTTGCTTCCTGACCTGCATACAGATTTCTCAAGAGGCAGGTCAGGTGGTCTGGTATTCCCATCTCTTTCAGAATTTTCCATGGTTTCTTGTGATCCACACAGTCAAAGGCTTTGGCATTTAAATTGTGTATTTGTGCTGAATAGGTGCTCTACCATATTGTAAGAACTTGTGGTTCATGGTCTGACATTTCGGATCAGTGTATTTGTATCTAACTGGCTTTGCATGAGAAAGAGTGGGCTTCCCTGATGACTCAGCAGGAAAAGAATCTGCCTGCAGTGCAGGAGACTTGGGTTCAACCCTGGGTCAGGGAAAAACCCTGGAGAAGGAAATGGTAAGCCACTCCAGGATTCTTGCCTGAAAAGTCCCACAGACAGAGGAGCCTAGTGGGCTACTGTGCATGGGGTCTCAAAGAGTGGGGCAGGACTGAGCAACTAAGCACACACAGGAGAAACAGTGGTAGGATAAGGAAACGTTCTTTACTCCGGTCATCCTGAACTGCAGGAGCCTGAACTCCTTCAAACAGAAGTTGTCCTCCTGGCACAAGGTAGGGCTGGAAATGGAGGGCTGGCAGCTTCCTCCTCCTCAGCTCAACTCACGTTTACTTTCTTATCCAGTTTTGTTGTTGCTGTTCAGTTGCTAAGTCGTGTTTGACTCTTCGCGACTCCATGGGCTTTAATAGACCCAGGCCTCCCTGTCCTTCCCTATCTCCTGGAGTTTGCTCAAACTCATGTCCATTGAGTCCGTGATGCTATCTGACAATCTCATCCTCTGTCACCCTCTTTTCATTTTGCCTTCAATCTTTCCCAGCATCAGAGTCTTTTCCAGTGGGTTGGCTCTTTGCAACAGGTGGCCAAAGTATTGGCGCTTCAGCTTCAGTCCTTCCAATAAATTTTCAGGGTTGATTTCCTTTAGGATTGACAGGTCTGCTCTCCTTGAAGTCTGAGGGACTCTCAAGAGTCTTCTCCAGCACCACAATTCAAAAGCATCTATTCTTTGGTGCTTAGCTTTCTTTATGGTTTTACTCTCCTATCTGTATTTGACTACTGGAAAAACCATAGCTTGGACTAACTGTACCTTTGTCAGCAAAGTGAAGTCTCTGCTTTTTAATTCGCTGTCTAGGTTTGTCATGGGATTCCTTCCAAGGAGCAAGCGTCTTTTAATTTTGTGGCTGCAGTACTCAGCTTAACTTTCTTTATGTTTCACTACCTTTCTTTCCTTTACTGTAAAACATGTATAAGACAACAGAAAATTTTGGGTGCAATTATATTTAGGGCCAGGTCAGTATTAAAAAACAAGTTACCTTCAGTTCAGTTCAGTTCAGTTCAGTCACTCAGTTGTGTCTGACTCTTTGTGTCTGACTCCATGAATCGCAGCATGCCAGGCCTCCCTGTCCATCACAAACTCCTGGAGTTCACTCAAACTCATGTCCATCGAGTCAGTGATGCCATCCAGCCATCTCATCCTCTGTTGTCCCCTTCTCCTCCTGCCCACAATCCCTCCCAGCATCAGAGTCTTTTCCAATGAGTCAACTCTTCGCATCAGGTGGCCAAAGTACTGGAGTTTCAGCTTTAGCATCATTCCTTCCAAAGAAATCCCAGGGTTGATCTCCTTCAGAATGGACTGGTTGGATCTCCTTGCAGTCCAAGGGACTCTCAAGAGTCTTCTCCAACACCACAGTTCAAAAGCATCAATTCTTCGGCACTCAGCCTTCTTCGCAGTCCAACTCTCACATCCATACATGACTACTGGAAAAACCATAGTCTTGACTAGACGGACCTTAGTTGGCAAAGTAATGTCTCTGCTTTTGAATATGCTGTCTAGGTTGGTCATAACTTTTCTTCCAAGGAGTAAGCATCTTTTAATTTCATGGCTGCAGTCACCATCTGCAGTGATTTTGGAGCCCCCCAAAATAAAGTCTGACACTGTTTCCACTGTTTCTCCATCTATTTCCCATGGAGTGATGGGACCAGATGCCATGATCTTCGTTTTCTGAATACTGAGTTTTAAGCCAACTTTTTCACTCTCCTCTTTCACTTTCATCAAGAGGCTTTTAAGTTCCTCTTCACTTTCTGCCATAAGGGTGGTGTCATCTGCATATCTGAGGTTGTTGATATTTCTCCCGGCAATCTTGATTCCAGCTTGTGTTTCTTCCAGCCCAGTGTTTCTCATGATGTACTCTGCATATAAGTTAAATAAGCAGGGTGACAATATACAGCCTTGACGTACTCCTTTTCCTATTTGGAACCAGTCTGTTGTTCCATGTCCAGTTTGAACTGTTGCTTCCTGGCCTGCATACAGATTTCTCAAGAGGCAGGTCAGGTGGTCTGGTATTCCCATCTCTTTCAGGATTTTCCACAGTTTCTTGTGATCCACCCAGTCAGCAGATGTTGGCAATTTGATCTCTGGTTCCTCTGCCTTTTCTAAAACCAGCTTGAACATCTGGAAGTTCACGGTTCATGTATTGCTGAACCCTGGCTTGGGGAGAATTTTGAGCATTACTTTACTAGCACATGAGATGAGTGCAATTGTGCGGTAGTTTGAGCATTCTTTGGCATTGCCTTTCTTTGGGATTGGAATGAAAACTGACCTTTTCCAGTCCTGTGGCCACTGCTGAGTTTTCCCAATTTGCTGGCATATTGAGTGCAGCACTTTCACAGCATCATCTTTCAGGATTTGAAATAGCTCTATTGGAATTCCATCACCTCCACTAGCTTTGTTGGTAGTGATGCTTTCTAAGGCCCACTTGACTTCACATTCCAGGATGTCTGGCTCTAGATGAGTGATCACAGCATCATGATTATCCGGGTCGTGAAGATCTTTTTTGTACAGTTCTGTGTATTCTTGCCACCTCTTCTTAATATCTTCTGCTTCTGTTAGGTCCAGACCATTTCTGTCCTTTATCGAGCCCATCTTTGCATGAAATGTTCCCTTAGTATCTCTAATTTTCTTCAAGAGATCTCTAGTTTTTCCCATTCTGTTGTTTTCCTCTATTTCTTTGCAATGATCACTGAAGAAGGCTTTCTTATCTCTTCTTGCTATTCTTTGGAACTCTGGATTCAGATGCTTAAATCTTTCCTTTTCTCCTTTGCTTTTCGCTTCTCTTCTTTTCACAGCTATTTGCAAGGCCTCCCCAGACAGCAGTTTTGCTTTTTTGAATTTCTTTTCCCTGGGGATGGTCTTGATCCTTGTCTCCTGTACAGTGTCATGAACCTCATTCCATAGTTCATCAGGCACTTTATCTATCAGATCTAGGCTCTTAAATCTATTTCTCACTTCCAGTATATAATCATAAGGGATTTAATTCAGGTCATAACTGAAAGGTCTAGCGGTTTTCCCTACTTTCTTCAATTTGAGTCTCAATTTGTTAATAAGGAGTTCATGATCTGAGCCACAGTCAGCTCCTGGTCTTGTTTTTGTTGACTGTGTAGATCTTCTCCATGTTTGGCTGCAAAGAATGTAATCAATCTGATTTTGGCGTTGACCATCTGGTGATGTCCATGTGTAGAGTCTTCTCTTGTGTTGTTGGAAGAGGGTGTTTGCTATGACCAGTACATTTTCTTGGCAAAACTCTATTAGTCTTTGCCCTGCTTCATTCCAC
>NW_024070740.1:0-10291 GCF_014754425.2 Oryx dammah
CATATTGAGTGCAGCACTTTCACAGCATCATCTTTCAGGATTTGAAAGAGCTCAACTGGAATTCGATCACCTCCACTAGCTTTGTTCGTAGTGATGCTTTTTAAGGCCCACTTGACTTCACATTCCAGGATGTCTGGCTCTAGATGAGTGATAACACCAGTGATTATCTGAGTCATGAAGATCTTTTAATGAGTGATTATCTGGGTCGTGAAGATCTTTTTTGTACAGTTCTTCTGTGTATTCTTGCCACCTCTTCTTAATATCTTCTGCTTCTGTTAGGTCCAGACCATTTCTGTCCTTTATCGAGCCCATCTTTGCATGAAGTGTTCCCTTGATGTCTCTAATTTTCTTGAAGAGATCTCTAGTCTTTCCCATTCTGTTTTTTCCTCTATTTCTTTGCATTGATCGCTGAAGAAGGCTTTCTTATCTCTTCTTGCTATTCTTTGGAACTCTGCATTCAGATGCTTATATCTTTCCTTTTCTCCTTTGCTTTTTGCCTCTCTTCTTTTCACAGCTATTTGTAAGGCCTCCCCAGACAGCCATTTTGTGTTTTGCATTTCTTTTCCATGGGGATGCTCTTGATCCCTGTCTCCTGTACACGAACCTCATTCCATAGTTCATCAGGCACTCTATCTATCACATCTAGACCCTTAAATCTATTTCTCATTTCCACTGTATAATCATAAGGGATTTGATTTAAGTCATACCTGAATGGTCTAGCGGTTTTCCCTACTTTCTTCAATGTGAGTCTGAATTTGGTAATACGGAGTTCATGATCTGAGCCACAGTCAGCTCCCGGTCTTGTTTTTGCTGACTGTATAGAGCTTCTCCATCTTTGGCTGCAAAGAATATAATCAATCTGATTTCGGTGTTGACCATCTGGTGATGTCCATGTGTAGAGTCTTCTCTTGTGTTGTTGGAAGAGGGTGTTTGCTATGACCAGTGCATTTTCTTGACAAAACTCTATTAGTCTTTGCCCTGCTTCATTCTGCATTCCAAGGCCAAATTTGCCTGTTACTCGAGGTGTTTCTTGACTTCCTACTTTTGCATTCCAGTCCCCTATAATGAAAGGACATCTTTTTTGGGTGTTAGTTCTAAAAGGTCTTGTAGGTATTCATAGAACCGTTCAACTTCAGCTTCTTCAGTGTTACTGGATGGGGCATAGACTTGGATTACTGTGATATTGAATGGTTTACCTTGGAAACGAACAGAGATGATTCTGTCATTTTTGAGATTGCATCCAAGTACTGCATTTTGGACTCTTTTGTTGAACATGATGGTTACTCCATTTCGTTTTAGTTATTCTGTGGTTGCTTAGATTTCATTGGATATTCTACATAGATGTCATTGACAAATAAGAACAGTTTAATTCTTCTTTTCCAAACTGGATAACTTCTCAATCATTTCTCAATCCATAACTTCATAGACAGAAGGTCAATATAATGAGAGTGGACATCTTTATGTTGATTCTGATCTTAGAAGTAAAGCACTCAGTATTCTACCATAAAGTGTGATGTTAGTTATACAATTTATTACCTTCATCAGGTGGAGGAAGTTTTCTATTTCTAGTTTGCTAAGAGTTTTTAGACAGAATGTGTTCAGTTGTGTCCAGCTCTTTGCGAACTCATGGACTATAAGCACAACAGGCTCCTCTGGCCTTGGGGATTTTCCAGGCAAGAATACTGGAGTGCGTTGCCATGCCCTCTTCCAGGGGATCTTCCCAACCCAGGGGGAACCCAGGTGTCCTGCATGAGAGGCAGATTCTTTACCAGCTGAGCCACAAGGAAAAGCCAAGTGGAGCAAGTGCAAGTGTATTCAGTGCAGTCTCACAGCTTGAAGACAGTGGTTTCAGATTAGAAACTAGAAAACTGAGAAGAGCTAAACGAACACTAAGAAAAGGAAGTGGGATGGGAAGGCCCACAATTAAATGGGCTTCAAGGTGCTTTCAGACCACATTGAAGGAGGAAAGTGGAATGATTTTCATTTCCACAGACACTTCAATACAGCCTAATTATCATGAAGGGATTGAAGGTAAGGAATTAAAAACTAGTTGATGATGAAAGGTGAGAGAGAACAGAATGAAAGCCTGAATACTGTGGTTGCAAGGCAAGGTTTGGAGGAAACATACTCTCCCTTCAATGTGACCCATCAGAGTTGACTTAGAGAGATGAGGATGGCAGGTGAGTTTGGAAGGCTCTTAAGGGCATTCAAAATACCTCATTTCTCCCACGGAGAAGGCAATGGCAAACCACTCCAGTACACTTGCCTGGAAAATCCCATGGACGGAGGAGCCTGGTAGGCTGCAGTCCATGGGGTCGCTAAGAGTCAGGCACAACTGAGCGACTTCACTTTCACTTTTCACTGTCATGCATTGGAGAAGGAAATGGCAACCCACTCCAGTATTCTTGCCTGGAGAATCCCAGGGACAGAGGAGCCTAGTGGGCTGCCGTCTATGGGGTCACACAGAGTTGGACACGACTGAAGCGACTTAGCAGCAGCAACAGCAGCATTTCTCCCACGGAATTATCGGAGTTGCTCCCCATCTCCCATAGAGGTGTCAGGATGGGGCTTTGTGATATCCAGGCTCACTGCTGGCTGGGGAAAGTGACTTGCTGACCTCATAAAGCATAACAATGTGGCCCCCTGGGGATGGGTATATATAGGGGTACTCAGGGTCTCTGGAGCAGACCACTGGGAGTCTTCAAAATGACTAAGGTGACTGGGAAGCCACAAGGCTCTAGAGCTGTTATGGAACAGCCGACTCTAGATACCCAGGAGGAAAAGATGAAGACCTCCTATCAACTGAGGTCCAAAACAAGTTAAGGTGAGCTGAACTCACCCATGGTCCTCTCGCCCATTGACCCGACCTCATAAGACCCCTGCTCTGTCCTCATGTGGCACATACCCCTTCTCTGCCCACACCCCTCCTCCTGAAGCCATCGTTCCCATCCGTCTTCACCCTCTTCCCCAAACCAATGCCCTTCTGTGCTCCTTCTCTTGTTTTCTCCAGATGGCCAGGGTAACCGTGAGGATGAATAAGCACATTTAAGCAAAGCTGACCAGGAATCATCTCAAAAAAACTTCCACCTAAAGAAACTGAAGAAATTCTGAGGCTCAAAGCTCTGTAGCCAGTGTTCCAAGGTGAATGAAGAGCTCAATCACCTCCACTGCCCTCTGAGGTCTCAGTCTCCCTCCCCACTCTCCAGCACCTCCAGCCCCTGCTCCTTGACCCACTCAAGGTACTCTCAGGTATCCTATGGACTCGGTCCTATGGGGAAGTGACCACAGGTTGTCTGTGGCTGAAGGAGGCCAGATAGCAGAAAGAAATACCACACTGCCACCCCCTGCCCCCTCTAAGCACAAGTCCAGCTCTGAAGTCTCCCAGATCCCCAGAGCTGGCTGCCTCGGTTTCCCCACCTGTCACACCAGGGGTTAGGGTACCTGCTGCATCTTCTCAGGGCTTATGGGAGCCTAGCGTGCATCAGCTGAGATTGGGAGAGCTTGGGTGGCTGAAACATGGAGTGAACTAGCCCTGCCCTCACCCGTGGCATCCTGGCCGCACACCCCACCCCCGGCCCTCACCAGTAGTTGCAGCTGTCGAGCCTAGCCAGCTGGGCGCCCGGACGGTGCCGCTCCCTGGTCAGCAGGTCCAGGCAGCTGCAGTGACCCGGCTGCAAGCAGACGGTGCCATCGGCACTCAGCACTTGGCCTGGAGGGCAGTAACAGCCGGGCTGGCAGCGCCAAATGCAGTGCTGGGGGACAAGGAAGGGAGGGCCCGGGTCAGTGGAAAGCGGGAGTCCCAAGAGGACTGCTGTGGGATGGAGGGGGGCGCCTGGGAGCCACGGTGAAGTGAAGAAGGGGGCCGGCGGGGGCCGGCCGCCCGGGGCGGCCCCCTGAAGTGCGATGCTCCAGTTCATAGCTGTCTTTTCTAAACACAGTTTATGCCGACTTTCCACTGGAGTTTCTCCTCCAGGGGAGTGGGGAAGGGACAGCCTGTGAGGAGCTTCCCTGAATGGCATATCCGCCAGACGTTGGGCCCCATGGAGGGTTGAGTGAGGACCAAGGCAGATCTCCTAGGACGAGAGAGCCGGGGACCGGAAAGTTGGCGGGAGCGGTGGGCGTTCGGGAAGGTGCTGGAGCTCCCTGGGATAGGCCGGGACCAGGCACCGTGTCCTGGTCCTCCCGCCTCCGTGTGAAGCCTCGCGTCCTACTTGGACAGGCCCGAGCAGGGCTTCACAAAGCGCCGTCCCTTCGCCCTAGCTGTTTGCTGCAGTATCTTTTGACTCGGAGTGGCTTCCTCGCCGCTGCGCAGGCGCCACTGGACCGCGCCCCTCCCCGCACCACCCTCCTCGCCCCAGGCTTGTGGCCGGCCTGGGTCCCTCTCTATGGTCCTGGACTGACCCCGCGCCCCGGCACACGCGTGCGCACTCGCGCGTGCACAGGGTCAAGGTCTGCGCACCAACGTGCCCCATTCGGGGGGTTTCAGATGATCCACCAAGAGGACTGCCCTTTTCCTGTGTGTTCCTGCTGTTTCTATCATAAAACGTGTCAACCGAGAAACGTATATGTGCTAAGGACTACGAGGGCTGCTGGATGAGGCTCACTGCCACTGCTCTCTAGAACCAGGAGCCAGGCCAGCTGGGCACTGACCCCTATCCTTCCCGCCAACCGCGGACGGCCCCAGGTCAGAGGGGCAACACCCTGCCATCCAGCAACGTGACCATCAGGAGCCCAGACTCACCACGAGGTCATTGCAGGAGCGAGGGCAGGGAGGACCACAGGCGCTGTACTTGGCCCCTTCTATGGTGCGGTTGGTCACTGTGCGGGGGAGGGCACCGGGTGAGTAGACAGCTGTGTGGGTCACTTCCCCGCCCCCCCACCTCTCCGCTCGCCTCCCCAGAATGCTCCCCGCAGCTTTCCGACCTCTCTTCCTTGACACTCACAGCCGTCCCTGGCAGGTACATGGGCACGGCAGAGCCTGGCAGGCCGCTCCCTGGGTTCGAGGCCCTTCGCAGTAATCCCCCAGGCCCTGGGGTGGGGGCTGGTCACAGCCTCATGTCTGGCTCTGGAGACCCCACACACACACACAGCTCTGGCTACAGCTGGACCCAGGGTCCCCAAGGGCCCGAGCCTCCAGCTCCCCGGGAATAGAAGAGGAAGCAGTGGCCAGGGGCTGGGCTTGGCTGGGGCAAGGCAACAGGCACGTCTGGGCTTCATGGGACGCACGGTCACACTCTGGCAGGAGGCAGGGCTCCTCCTCTGCCTCGGAGCCTGGGCAAAGAGGGGGCGCCGAGGCCAGCAGGGGCAGCCCGGTGCAGAAGTGGTGTCTATGGCGCCGGGCTGGGCCACAAGAGGCAGAGCACTTGCTCCATGGGGTCCCAGGTGACCACGTGGGCTGACCTGGGGTGTGAAGCAGGGAGAGACAGAGAGGACAGCGGAGGCTGAAGGGGCCCAAAAGGCGGGGGAGGTGGGTGGCAGGCAAAGTGCAGTCCACAGGACAGGCGGTCCCCTCCCTGCTCCCATCCCTCTAGAGGGCTTTCCTCCCCAGTGCTACCCCCGATCCCTGCACAGACCCACTCTGGCAGGGCGGGGGCATGGGGTGAAGTCAGGAGAGGCCCCCTTCTACCCTCCTCACAAGGCCAGGAGATGCAGTTAGTGATGAGCCCAGAGACACAAGAGCTGGTGGAGAAGCAGCAGATGGTGGGGGTGCTCTTACAGGCTGAATGTGTCCCCACAAATTCATATGTGGGAGCCCTAACGTATGAGCATTACTGCAGAATTGTGACCTTGTTTGGGGGGGGGGTCTTTTCAGATGTGATCCAGTTAAGATGGGGCCATTAGGGTGACCCAAACCCAGTGTGACTGGTGTTCTACAAAGGGGAAATTGAGACACAGGTGCAGACAGAGGGGATGTGAAGACCCAGGGAGGAGATGGTTATGATAAACAGGTGGGAGGGATGCAGCCACAGGCCAGGGGAGGCCAGGAATTGCCCGCAAACTCCACAAGATGAGGGGGTCTGGGAACAGCCCCAGCAGATGGAGACAGGTGGGAAGAGTGAGACTGGTGAGGAGGGGGCAGACGAGTGGCACACGCAAGCTTGGCTCCAAAAAGGTGCACATTGTGGCCGTGGGAGGGGGCGTCTCTGTGGCCCATGAAGGCCAACACCCCCCCGCCACCCCTCATGCAGAGGAGAGACAGAGGGTCCTCGGTGTCACGGGGCCATTGCAGGCGGCGGCAGCCTCACTAATTCTCACACGGATGAAACACAAAACTGCCTGGGGGATGGAGGAGTCCCCCGTGGGTACAGGGGCAGTCCCAGGAGCAGACCACTGCCAGTTTTCAAAATCACAAAAGACAGCTCCAAGTGGAGCCAAGGCAAGTGAATTTAGTGCATTCTCACAGCCTGAAGACAGGGGTTTCAGACTCGAAACTGGAAAACTGAGGAGAGCTACATGAATACTGAGAAAAGGAGATAAGATGGAAGTTTTCTGGTAGGTGGCCCAGAATTAAATGGTCTTCATGGTGTTTTAAGACCACCTTGTACAAGGAAAGCAGACACTTAAACACAGCCTAATTATCAAGGAGGGATCTTAGGCAAAATATTACAAACTAGATAATGGTGAAAGGTGAGAGAGAACAGAATGAAAGCCTGAATACTGTGGCTGTGAAACCAGTTTCAGAGGATACACACTACCATCGCCATGTAACACATCAATGTTGAGTTAGAGAGATGAAGATGACAGGTGAGGTTCGACGGCTCATAAGGGGCACTAAAAATGCCTCTTTTATCCCACCAAACCATCTTAATTTCTCCCCATCCTACCCTACAGCTCTCAGGAAAGGGCTTTGTGATGTCAAGGCTCACTCAGGGCCACCATTGGCTGGGGAAGTGAATTGATGACCCCACAAAACATAAAGGTGTACCCCCTTGGCAAGGGTATATATAGGGGTGCTCAGGGGCGCTGGAGCAGACCACTGTGAAAATTCAAAATGGCAAAAGACAGCTCCAAGTGGAGCAAAGGCACGTGTATTCACTGTCTCATAGCCTGAAGACAGGGGTTTCAGACTGGAAACTGGAAAACTGAGGAGAGCTATGGGAATGCTGAGAAAAGGAAGTGGGATGGAAGTTTTCTGATAGGTGCCCCACAACTAAATGGCCTTCAAGGTACTTTCAGACCACCTTGTAGGAGGAATGTGGAATGATCCTCCTTTCCACAGACACTTGAATACAGCCTAATTTTCAAGGAGGGATTTTAGGCAAGATATTAAAAACTAGATAATGGTGAAAGGTGAGTGAGAACAGAATGAAAGCCTGAATACTGTGGCTGTGAAGCCAGGTTTGGAGGAGGCACACTACCCCTGGCATGTGACACAGCACTGTGAAGTTACAGAGACGAAAATGGCAGGTGAGCTTCATGGGCTCATAAGTGGCATTTAAAATGCCTCTTTTAGGTCTAGCTTGTTCATTGTGTCATTTAAAGTTTGTGCTTCCTTGTTAAGTTTCTGTTTCGTTAATCTATCCATAGGTGTGAGTGGGTATTAAAGTCTCCCTCATTGTGTTATTCTTAATTCCCCTTTCATACTTGTTAGCATTTGCCTTACATATTGTGGTGCTCCTATGTTCGGTGCTGCTGTTGCTGCTAAGTCACTTCAATCATGTCCTACTCTGTGTGACCCCGTAGACAGCAGCCCACAAGGCTCCTCCATTCCTGGGATTCTTCAGGAAAGAACACTGGAGTGGGTTGCCATTTCCTTCTCCAATGCATGAAAGTGAAAAGTGAAAGTGTAGTCTCTCAGTCATGTCCACCTCTTAGCGACCCCATGGACTGCAGCCTCCCAGGCTCCTCTGTCCATGGGATCTTCCAGGCAAGAGTCCTGGAGTTGGTTGCCATTGCCTTCTCTGATGTTGGGTGCAACTGTAATCAGAAATCGTTCAGTAAATAAAACCAAGGACCAGACGACTTCACAGCTGAATTCTACCAAAAGTTTAGAGAAGAGCTAACACCTATCTTACTCAAACTCTTCCAGAAAATTGCAGAGGAAGGTAAACTTCCAAACTCATTCTATGAGGCCACCATCACCCTAATACAAAAACCAGACAAAGATGCCACAAAAAAGAAAACTACAGGTCAATATCACTGACGAACATAGATGCAAAAATCCTTAAAATTCTAGCAAACAGAATCCAACAATATATTAAAAAGATGACCATCTTGACCAAGTGGACTTTATCCCAGGAATGTGAGGATTCTTTAATATCCGCAAATCAATGTAATACACCACATTAACAAATTGAAAGTTAAAACCATATGATTATCTCAATAGATGCAGAAAAAGCCTTTGACAAAATTAAACATCAATTTATGATAAAATCTCCAGAAAAAAGCAATAGAAGAAACATACCTCAACATAATAAAAGCCATATATGACAAACCCTTTTCATACTGTTCATAGGGTTCTCAAGGCAAGAATACTGAAGTGGCTTGCCATTCCCTTCTCCAGTGGACCACATTCTGTCAGACCTCTCCACCATGACCCGCCCATCTTGGGTTGCCCCGCAGGCATGGCTTGGTTTCATTGAGTTAGACAAGGCTGTGGTCCTAGTGTGATTAGATTGGCTAGATTTCTGTGAGTATGGTTTCAGTGTGTCTGCCCTCTGATGCCCTCTTGCAACAGCTACCATCTTACTTGGGTTTCTCTTACCTTGGGCGTGGGGTATCTCTTCACGGCTGCTCCAGCAAGGCACAGCCGCTGCTCCTTACCTTGGATGAGGGGTATCTCCTTACCGCCGCCGTTCCTGACCTTCAACGTGGGATAGCTCCTCTAGGCCCTCTTGTGCCTGTGCAGCCACCGCTCCTTGGGTTACTCCTCCCAGCTGCTGCCCCGGCCTTGGGCTTGGGGTGGCTCCTCAGGGTCACCACCCCTGGCCTCGGGCACGGGGTGTCTCCTCCCAGCTGCTACTGACCTCGGACGTGGGGTAGCTTCTCTCGGTCACCGCCCCTGACCTCGGACGCACTTAAGCACAGGTGGCTGTGAGCCAGCACACTTCAGATACCAAAAGAGGAACTCCCCAGGTCATTAGGTGCCCAATATGCTACTGGAGATCAGTGGAGAAATAACTCCAGAAAGAATGAAGGGATGGAGCCAAAGCAAAAACAATACCCAGTTGTGGATGTGACTGGTGATAGAAGCAAGATCCGATGCTGTAAAGAGCAATATTGCATAGGAACCTGGAATGTCAGGTCCATGAATCAAGGCAAACTGGAAGTGGTCAAACAAGAGATGCCAAGGGTGAACATCGACATTCTAGGAATCAGTGAACTAAAATGGACTGGAAAGGGTGAATTTCACTCATATGACCATTATATCTACTACTGCGGGCAGGAATCCCTCAAAAGAAATGGAGTAGCCATCATGGTCAGCAAAAGAGTCCGAAATGCAGTACTTGGATGCAATCTCAAAAACGACAGATTAATCTCTGTTCATCTCAAAGGCAAACCATTCAGTATCAGTTCAGTTCAGTTCAGTTCAGTTGCTCAGTCGTGTCCAACTCTTTGCGACCCCATGAATCGCAGCACACCAGGCCTCCCTGTCCATCACCATCTCCCGGAGTTCACTCAGACTCACGGCCATCGAGTCCGTGATGCCATCCAGCCATCTCATCCTCAGTCGTCCCCTTCTCCTCCTGCCCCCAATCCCTCCCAGCATCAAAGTCTTTTCCAATGAGTCAACTCTTCACATGAGGTGGCCAAAGTACTGGAGCTTCAGCTTCAGCATCATTCCCTCCAAAGAAATCCCAGGGTTGATCTCCTTCAGAATGGACTGGTTGGATCTCCTTGCAGTCCAAGGGACTCTCAAGAGTCTTCTCCAACACCACAGTTCAAAAGCATCAATTCTTCTGTGCTCAGCCTTCTTCACAGTCCAACTCTCACATCCATACATGACCACAGGAAAAACCATAGCCTTGACTAGACGGACCTTAGTTGGCAAAGTAATGTCTCTGCTTTTGAATATGCTATCTAGGTTGGTCATAACTTTTCTTCCAGGGAATAAGCATCTTTTAATTTCATGGCTGCAGTCACCATCTGCAGTGATTCTGGAGCCCCCCAAAATAAAGTCTGACCCTGTTTCCACTGTTTCCCCATCTAGACAACCAGACATCTTGGAATGTGAAGTCAACTGGGCCTTAGAAAGCATCACTATGAACAAAGCTAGTGGAGGTGATGGAATTCCAGTTGAGCTATTTCAAATCCTGAAAGATGATGCTGTGAAAGTGCTGCACTCAATATG
>NW_024070741.1:0-10279 GCF_014754425.2 Oryx dammah
CCTCCTCCCCGTCCTCCTCCTGTAATCACACCCAGTGTGTCTGGCTCCAAAGCCACTATGCCAAGGTCACAGCCAGGACAGTAAGTCACACTGCCCTTACCCACAGATGGGTGGCCAGAAATCCCGGGGACGTGGGGATTAGCACTCAAAACCTCCTCTCTTCCCCCAAATTCAAATATCTCTTAATTTCTTTCCAGAGCTCACTTAACACAAACGTGTAAAATAGGGTTGTTTATGAGCACACTGGCCTTCTAGGTGGCGCAGCGGTAAAGAACCCACTTGCCAATGCAGGCGACACAAGACAAGGGTTGGAACCCTGGGTCAGGAAGAGCCCCTGGAGGAGGAAACGGCAACACACTCCAGGACTGCTGCCTGGACTTCCCATGGACAGAGGATCCCGGTGGCTACAGTTCAAGGAGTCACAGAGAGTTGGACACAACTGAGTAACTGAACATGACGGCCCCTGAGGACATGCGATTTAAGTTGAGGTCTTCCGTGCTGACTTGCTTCTGTCATAACCTGCAAGGATATTTTCTTTCCTTTTACAGAATCCCTTGTATCAGTTCATGTGACCGATCTTTACCTTTTCTCCTGAAAGGAAAATTCAGGAACATAGACATGCTGTCAGGATTTACCTGTGACAGATGAAATCCACAATAAGATGTGCTCAGGCCCTCACTCGTGTCCGACCCTTTGCGTCCTATGGACTGTTGCCCTCCAGGATCCTCTGCTCACGGCATGTTTCAGGCAAGAATACTAGAGTGAGTGGCCATTTCCTCCTTCACAGGATGTGCCCGACACAAGGATCGAACCTGAATCTCCTACCTTGGCAGCTGACTTTTTTACTGCTGAGCCTCCTGGCAAGTCCTGAATAGGAGGGTCATCAGCCAAAGCCCTGGGCTCCAGCTCCTTTCCACCTCCCGCTGGTGGTGAGTGGACACAGAAGTGGGAGTGCCTGACGGCGCCCCCTGGTGTCTGCGTCCTGTCTGGAACTCCTACAAAGGGGGCTGGGCTTCTAGACTCAGGATCTGGCGTTTTCTGCAGGGCATGTCCGCAGGCACAGCACCGGAGAGGATGGTCATCTGTGTTAAATTCACCCATTCCAGTCCATCTTAGTTCACTGATTCCTAGAATATCGATGTTTACTCTTGCCATCTCCTGTTTGACCACTTCCAATTTACCCTGATTCATGGGCCTCACATTCCAGCTTCCTATGCAATGTTGTTCTTTACAGCACCGGACTTTAGTTTCACCACCAGTCATATCCACAACTGGGAGCTGTTTCCGCTTTGGCATAGCCTCTTAATTCCTTCTGGAGTTATTTCTCCACTTTTTCTCCAGTAGCATAATGGGCACCTACCAACCTGGGGAGTTCATATTTTAGTGTCATATCTTTTTGCAACCAGAAGTCAATATAGTAATGTAAAGCAATCATCCTCCAGTTAAAAATAATTTTTTAGAAAAAGCTACACTGAAGGATCTATGCCTGCTGAGTAACAACGTCATCTTAAAATCAACTCATTTCTTTTACCAAGAAACAAACCTGAAACCAAGACCATTGCCAAACCTGGCATATGCAACAGAAAAGTACCATTCCCCCTGCATCTCTAGCTCACATGTGTGGAAAGAACAGCTGAATGGGATTTCTAGGGAGGATAGGCTGGATTTGAGAATACTCAAATACACTCTGCCATGAAGTCTAGATAATAGAGCAGGCTAGGTTGAACATTTCCCCCAAGAGAAAATCAATCTCACAAAACCACTCAAGTGTGGAAAGAAAAAACATCAAAAGTCCAACAGTCATCACACATTTCATGAACCACAAAATCTGATACCTTTTCTGGGATTACAGAATAAAACGTATAGGTTCACTTAAGTATAAAATGCCACTTATAAAGACAGATTCTATAGTCAAATAGACAGTGTGTCATCGACAGTTTTTGTTTTTAAAGCCGGGCTGATGAACCATATTGAACTGTAGTATAGAAACAAACATTCCAGGGTATTTATTTTCTTAAAAAAAAAATTTATGTGACTAAAAAGACCACTTATTAAGATTTCTGAAATCTTTAAATCATTGGTCTCCACTGGCATTTTTCCTACATTTACAATGGAAGCCTGTGGGAACTCATGTGGTTTTTCAATCTCTACCCAATACTTTGGCCACCTGATGCAAAGAACTAACTCAGTTGAAAAGACCCTGATTCTGGGAAAGACTGAAGGCAGGAGGAGAAGGGGATGGCAGAGGATGAGATGGTTGGATGGCATCACCAACTCAATGGACATGAGTTTGAGCAGGCTCCAGGAGTAGGTGATGGATAGGGAGGCCTGGCGTGCAGTGATCCGTGGCGTCGCGAAGAGTCGGAAATGACTGAGTGACTGAACTGACTAACCCATAAGCATATATTTCATCTCAGTTTTCAAGATACATTTTTATTATTAAAATCTATACAGAAACTCATTAAAAATGGTTTTAAAAATCTGCCAATCCAATATCAGAGATGAGCTCCATCATGTAACACTGGGCATGTCTGTTAACACAGCTGAGCCACAATTTCCATCTGAAATATCTCTTCAGTTTCCCTAAATTTTATCTGAATACAGAAGAGTTTTTCCAAAACTCTTAATGTTGATGATTGCTGAGTGATGGTTGGTTATTTGTGATTTTGGTTTATTTTTAAAGCACTCATTATTTTCCAAATGTGTCTACCTATTTTTTAAAGAAAATTCATAGTTATTAAACCCTTCAGAAGTTGAAAGCCAGAGTTTACTCAAGGAAGTCTGACATTTAGTGAGAAAGTGGCATGACACTAAGCAGGCAGGTAAAACCCAGCACTACCAATGGGGAACACGGGCCACCGACAAGTGAGAACAGCAGATGCCAGGCCTACAGGCACTGCCAGAGCCGAGAAGACCCGAACTCCACAGGCGTTGAGCTGGGGTTTCTCACTTCTCGGCTCTTCCTATGGGCTTTCTTTTATACATATATATATATATGTAGATTGCACTGGGTCTCAGGTGCAGCTTTGCAGGATCTAGTTCCCCGACCAGGGATCAAACCTGGCTCCCCTGCACTGAAAGCACGGAGTCTCAGCCCCTGGACCACCCGGGAAGAACATTAGGTATCGTGGGCTTTCAAAGTGACAGCTTTGTGATCACTTCCTCTGCCAGTAACTGTCACCAGTTTCTTCCACTGGATTCCAGGCCCAGGCACCCGGGCTGGAGTACCACCGCCCGTCAGCGGCACACGCACCAGGTGGTGGGGGTCACTCTCCCCCTCGGCGTTTTCCACCATCTGCTTCGCTCTCCTCTCGGCACTGCACTGCTCTCGTTTCTGCTGTATGAGCTGCTGAAGCTCAGTTTTCCACGTTGTGATCCGGATCTGGGAAGTGGACGGTAAAACTGTACTACTTAAAACCTGTATTGTTGGTTTTCTATTTTGGACATTTGTCGCTTCTGGAACCTGCAAAACCAAAAGAATAAGTATCTGTGTCATAAGTAAAGTCTGTTTGATGATTAAAATGTACCCATGTTCTCTCTATTTATTACACCAGACTTTTGTCCTTATTAATGGACCAATTTTTAAATCCATCTAAATACAGGGACATATTTTCTCAGTGAAAATCTAATTAAAATAAAGTTTAACCACTAATTCCAAATCTCCATATCTTAAAAACATTCTCAGTGTAGCACCAACAGTAAACAAAAATACTCATTAACTGAAACAAAGAAAGAGAATTTTAATTTATCACTTGATCCAATTAAAATAGAATTGCCTAGGGAAGAATTACCGCAAATTTAAAAACTTACTTCAAATATATCCAAATCATGACATTTCTCACACAGAGTAAACCTGGGACTTTTCTTCCCAGAAGTATTTTTGCTATCTTACAGATGTAACTATGCTATATTAGATGAAACATAAAGATTTTAAAGGTTCACCGCAGCCTATGAGTAGAATCCTAGTTCATAAGGACGTCTTCACCCCAGTTTCAGATCACCTTATTCGGTGCTTTCAATACTAGACTTCCCTTTGACTATGAAGATAAACCTCTCTTGGAAAGAAAAACGTCCTTCCTAAAAGACAAGTCACTGTACTGATTTTTCTAGTACAGTACACAGCTTTTAAACATCCAAAACAGTAGAATGAGATCCACAGACAAAAAGCGTGCTCCTGCCGGGATGACAATACCTGCGGAGAAGTTGACAAAGGGACACAGGATACCAGCGGAGGACTCGGCACGCGGCGGCTTCCCAGCCGGCATCACCTCCTAATCACTCCCTTTAGGCAGGGCCTGCAGCATGCTCGGTGGTTCCAGAGAGCCAAACATGCTTCTCCACTCTTCACTGACATTTTGAGTCTTGTTTCACATGTTTTCTAGCTATGAAAAAAGATCAGAATAATCTAAAGGAAGCCTCTATGACAAATCCGTGCTTGTATTACTCTCTGCGTGCGTGGGGTGGAGGAAGGGGGACAGCACGGACTCATGAGCTATTTGTTCTTCATGAGGGCCGATTTATTTATATTCACATATAAACATGTGAGTTCTCATTTCATCTCTAGGGCAGATGGACAGATGCACTTTCAGTAGTGTTAGTAATCAGACCTAACTGCTTCCTAGTTGTCCAAGGCTAGCTCCATTTCAAGGAACCACTTTATCTGAAGAACCAACAAAAATATAACTTTTTCAAATGTCCTGACTACACTGATAAATATGACCTCTCTATATCCAGAATCAGTTACATGGGGTGAAGAAAAGAAGAAATAAAAAGTCATTTGCATTCTTATGCATATTCCTTCACATGTCTGTCAGCGTTTCTATGAGAAATTTCCAGAACTGAAAATAGAAGTCAAATAGGAAAAAAAATAATAGTAATATGAATAATATGTTCCATTTATAAGCTCAAAAACAGTGAATTTAGTGAAAATGCCCATTCCCTGCCACTTGCTGACACAAGCATCATCAGTCTTCACTAGTCACAAAGGCAGAGAATGGCATCTCGTTTCTATTTGCATTCATTTCATTGTTTACCTTTTAAATGTGAATTTCTATTCTATCACTTGTACGTTCAAATCCTTCACTATTTTTCTTTCTGGAGCTTGTCGTTTTTCTTATCAACTATATAAATGCTTTACATTTTATGGCTATAAATCAGGGGTCCCCACCCCCAAGTCATGGCCGGTTAGGAACCAGGCTGCATAGCAAAAGGTGAATAGCCAGTGAAACAGAAACCAACCTCATCTCTCACCTGTGGAAAAACTGTCGGTCACTGGTGCCAAAAAGGTTGGGGATCGCTGCTGTAAACTGTTAAGTTGCAAATACTTTATTCCAAGTTCAACAGTTAGAGGTCTTTTCTTTTTTAAAAGTAATTCATCAGCTGCCCTCAAAATCTGACACTAGAATGTTGTTAGGTTGCTAAACCGTGTCCGACTCTTCGCAGCCACATGGACGGTAGCTCACCAGGCTCCTCTGTCCATGGGATTTTTCAGGCAAGAACACTGAAGTGGGTTGCCATTTCCTTCTCCAGGGGATCTTCCCAACCCAGGGATCAAACCTGTGTCTCCCGCATAGCAGGTGGATTCTTTACCACCCAGCCACAAAGAGAGCCCGATGCTGGAATATAAGGATTTTAAAAGGCATGTACTTGGAAGTGAGTATATCTCCAAAAGAGGTGAAAGGGAAGAATGCATGAGATTTGAAAACCCTTACACAATCAATGTCAACGTCACAAGAGCCAACAGGTTTAAATCTCAAGACTAAAAATCATGAAAATTCCATGTACAGAGGAGCCGGTGGGCTATAGCCCATGGGATCACAGAGTCAGGCACGACGGTACGACTAACACTTTCATTTTCAAATCATGAATGCATCTCTCCTTTGCAAGACGATTCAATTCACTGGCCGTTACCCACTAGTAACAAGCTAGGAAACTTCACCCTCATTCTACATAGACTATTGACCTTGGGTTGGTGCTTCAAGGATTAAAAAATAGAATTTTGCCTTCAATCATATACTTCCACAGAGGCAGCTAGGCTTTGGAGTCAGACTTTGGATTGAATTCTGACTCCACACGTACAAATCCACGAATTTGGAAAGTTACTTAATTTCTTAACTGTACGTCCACTTCTCCACCTCTCCTCTCCCAAGTCTTCTTGCTATGAAATATAAAGGCAGTCATTCACTCACTGTATTTGAAAGTTCTATATGTGAGAAATGTGACTTCTTAGTTTTACTACTAAAAACTTAGGCAATAACTAATAATAACAAGCTAACACGCACACACAGAAAGGTACTCACCTCGCTTGTCGTCTGGTTCCTGTTTGGTTTTAACAAGATCAACTTGTCTCCCAGTTATACCTAAGGCTGCCAAATCAATTACACCTTTCTGGAGATGACTCTGATCCACTATATTGGTCTTTGCTTTGTTAGATTTCATCATGAAGTCTTTCAGAGCCAAAAGCTTCTCTTCCTCTTCCTCTGTCATTCCCTAAAAACAAATAAAACCATATGTCCTAGGTTATTTTGCAAAGTCATAAGAGGCCTCAAAATGACTAACAACTGAAGGGTCAAACCACTCAATTTAAAATTTAAAAGTCACAACAGTGAAATGAAGCAAGCCGAGGCAAGAGAAAAAGAAATGATCAATACAGAACAACATTACTCTGATCTCCGAGGACACTCTCCCAAGTAGGCATTTTCTACTTGGTATCATGATTTATATCTTCACATTCTTTCTAAAAGGCAACATTCAAATATAATTCGCCTTTGAAATCTCCAAAGAACTTAATACAGTGCCTGGTAGATCTTTCATCTATAACTTTGAATAAACAGACCTTTAGTATCGAAACAAAAATTCTGCAAGTACAGTATGAAGCAGAAGAAAGCATGTGTGCTTGGACTTTGTCCCTAGATGTGCTGGAACATGTGGTGGGACACTACTGTGAAGGCACTCTGTGATACAGAAAGCATTCTGAGCATTCTGAACACACGCCTCATGGACGGACAGGCAAATGGAAGAAAAATACTTGCATTCTTAAGGTAACAGGAAGACTAGAGTCAGGCCGCTTCGGTTCAAATGCCAGCCGCACCACTTACACCCTGTATGGCCGTCAGCAAGCCACCCACTTTCTCTGGACTCTATTTACCTGTGAGGATAATTCCCAGCACCCACCTTATAAGACTATTATAAAATTTCAGTAAGTTAATCCACATAAGACAAACCACTTCAAGTCAAGTGAAGGGAAGTCGCTCAGTCGTGTCCGACTCTTTGCGACCCCGTAGACTGCAGCCTGCCAGGCTCCTCTGTCCATGGGATTTTCCAGGCAATAGTCCTGGAGTGGATTGCCACTTCCTTCTCCAGGGAATCTTCCCAACCCAGGGCTCGAACCCGGGTCTCCCGCATTGTAGACAGAGGCTTTACCGTCTGAGCCACCAGGGAAGGCCAATGAATACTAATTTCAATAATGAATTCGATGTGCAAGGTAAACATTCTGGTACTTGGAGCAGTTCTGCATTTTCTTGACTTTCCAACCTCCACAAACTCCTGGAGAATGTTTTTATTATGCAAATGAAAAAATTAATCAAATGACAATTCCCTAAGGCCTCAATCTAAAATCCCTCTAAAACTGGAGCTTAAAGTAATAGTCACAATCTACTGGCAGAAGAGGAAAATCAACTTGAGAAAGTCAAAAAGCTAAGAAATAATGAAATAAAATAACATTAAAGTATAATACTTGTACCACATCCTTGACAATTTTTTTCCAATATTAACCTGAAATTCATTTATTTACATTTCTCCTAACATCTGCTTAGACGATGACACAGCTAACAGCTCTACTCTTTTTTTTAGCCTACGTTTCAGCTCACAGGAGAGGACAGCTCTGCTTCAGTCCACACAAGCGAAGGCCAGAAAGAAGGCTGAGCGGAGAGACTCCCCGACCATGGAGCTCTAAGCAGATTCTGCTGAGCAAAAGCAGCCAGTCACAAAAGTTACGTCCTGTGTGACCCCATTTACACGGAACACCCAAGACAGGCACACTCCCAGAAACACCGAGCCAACCGAGCGGCTGCCGGAGGAGCAGCAGAGGGGGAGCGGCTGCTGACGGAGAAGGGCGCCCTCTGCAGGCTGACGGAAATGTCCCGGGGGCTTCCCTGGCGGCTCAGAAGGTAAAGAGTCAGCCTGCAACGCAGGAGACCCCCCTGGGTCAGGAAGATCCCCTGGAGAAGGGAAAGGCTACCCACTCCAGTATTCTTGCCTGGAGATTCCCAGGGGCGGGGGAGATTGGCAGGCTACATACTGTCCGTGTGGTCCCCCAAAGAGTCAGACACGACTAAGCAACTTCACATATTACAGAAAATGTTATAGAATTAGACAGTGGTGATGGTTTCACAACTTTGTGAATACACTAAAAACCACTGAAGTGTAGGCTTTTAAACACTAAATGTCTATGAACTATATCTCAATTAAAAAAAATGTTAGGAATGCATCATCAAAACACAAAGAAAAAACCCTGACAAGGACAATCAGCTCAGTTCAGTTGCTCAGTCATGTCCGACTCTCTGCGAACCCATGAACACTAGGCTCCCCTGTCCATCACCAACTGCCGAAGCCTGCTCAAACTCATGTCCATCGCATCGGTGGTGCCATCCAACCATCTCATCCTCTGTCGTCCCCTTCTCTCGCCTTCCATCTTTCCCAGCATCGGGGTCTTTTCCAATGAGTCAGTTCTTCACATCAGGTGGCCAAAGCATTGGAGTTTCAGCCTCAGCATCAGTCCTTCCAATGAATATCCAGTACTGATTTCCTTTAAGATGGACTAGTTGGATCTCCTTGCAGTCCAAGGGACTCTCAAGAGTCTTCTCCAACACCACAGTTCAAAAGCATCAATTCTTCAGCACTCAGCTTTCTTTATAGTCCCAACTCTCACATCAATACATAACTACTGGAAAACCATAGCTTTGACAAGACGGACTTTTGTTGGCAAAGTAATGTCTCTGCTTTTTAACAGGCTGTCTAGGTTGGTCATAGCTTTTCTTCCAAGGAGCAAGCTTCCTTTAATTTCATGGCTGCAATCACCATCTGCAATGATCCTGGAGCCCAAGAAAATAAAGTCTCTCACTGTTTCCATTGTTTCCCCTTCTATTTGCCATGAAGTGTTGGGACTGGATGCCATGATCTTAGTTTTCTGAATGTTAAGCTTTAAGCCAGCTTCTTCACTCTCCTCTTTCACTTTCATCAAGAGGCTCTTTAGTTCTTCTTCACTTTCTGCCATAAGGGTGGTATCATCTGCATATCTGAGGTTATTGGTATTTCTCCTAGCAATCTTGATCTAGCTTGTGCTTCATCCAGCCTAGCGTTTCTCATGATGTACTCTGCATAGAAGTTAAATAAGCAGGATGACAATATACAGCCTTGACATGCTTCTTTCCCCATTTGGAACCAGTCTGTTGTGCCCAGTTCTAACTGTTGCTTCCTGACCTGCATACCGATTTCTCAGGAGGCATGGAAGGTGGTCTGATATTGCCATCTCTTTCAGAATTTTCCACAGTTTATTGTGATCCACACAGTCAAAGGCTTTGGTATAATCAATGAAGCAGATGTTTTTCTGGAATTCTCTTGCTTTTTCGATGACCCATCGGAGGTTGGTAATTTGATCTCTGGTTCTTCTGCCTTTTCTAAATCCAACTTGAACATCAGCAAGTTCACGGTTCATGTACTACTGAAGCCTGACTTGGATAATTTTGAGCATTACTTTGCTAGTGTGTGAGCTGAGTGCAATTGTGCAGTAATTTGAGCATTCTTTGGCAATGCCTTTCTTTGGGACTGGAATGAAAACTGACCCTTTTCAGTCCTGTGGCCCCTGCTGAGTTTTCCAAATCTGCTGGCAAATTTGAGTGCATTTGTTCGTAGTGATGCATCCTAAGGCCCACTTAACATTGCACTCCGGGACGTATGACTGCAGGTTAGTGATCTCACCATCATGACTATCTGGGTCTGAAGATCTTTTTTGTATTATTCTTCTGTATATTCTTACCATCTCTTCTTAATGTCATCTGCTTCTGTTAGATCCACACTGTTTCTGTCCTTTATGGAGCCCATCTTTGCATGAACGGTTCCCTTGGTATCTCTAATCTTCTTGAAGAGATCTCGTCTTTCACATTCTATCATTTACAGCAGAAGTGTAGTCCCTTAATATCCGTCAGACTTCTGCTTCCAGCCATGATGTATATCAGGGACAAGATTTACGCTCCCACTTAAAACAACTTTGAAACCAGAC
>NW_024070742.1:0-2811 GCF_014754425.2 Oryx dammah
ATGAACAGTTTCGAAAGCTTAAGTTCCAAGGGTTCACAGACTGGCAGAACGGGCTCAGGGCCAGGCCACTTGCCTGCTACTTCAAGACTGTGCCACTGAGAGGCTTCTCAAAGACTGTCATTTGGATATACTCATTGCCACAAACACCTTGTCTTCTCAGGAATCTCTGTGCTGTTCTGAACCCTGTCCCGTGGAGACAAGTCCAATTCCTGCACATGTGATGTTACATCGAGTGGAGGGAGCAGCCAGGCACAGCAGGAGGCCCTGAGAAGGCAGCCCCAACATCAAAGTCAGAGCAGGAAGTTCATCTCCACTGACGCGAGAGACTAATAGGAGGCCCAAACTAGGACAGCATAGACAGTGATTGGCGGTACAGAGTTCCTACCAGGCCTGCAGGATGAGCCATCCTGCCCAGAAAAAGAAATCCGCAGAGTCCCTACAAAGCAAGTGTCACCAGTTAATCCTGAAAAAGGGACATGTTTCTTCAGAAAACCACTTCAGAGAAAGGATTAAGCAGTTTCTGCAGTGGATTTTCCCCAATAAAGAAAAAGATCGGAATAGCCCCTGCAAAAAGGCAAGGTTGCAGCGGACAATGCCCAGAGCCAGAGAACAGTCAAAAGAAGTCTGATTATGGACAACAAGACTGCTGAGGCTCAGGCTTTCATGACAGCTGGTGGACAGATCTTAGAGGAGAAGATGGAGCTTCACCATGGACCTAGGCTTGAATTTCATTGGTACAAAGGAGAACTCCAGGGCCCATAGATCCAGCTTACTGATAACCATAAGTTTCTCTCCAACAAAGAGTAAAGGAGAGTGATGCAAAAACGGGGGGAGGTGGGGGGGAATGGGGGAAAAACAGTGTGCTACCTCCATGGGCCACAGCTGTCCTACAAAGAGTAAGTGGACCAGTCCCAGGGACTGCACGCGGACCTTCCCTCCCAGGGAGTCAGGTCCCCTTCCGGGCAGAGCCTGCCAGCATGGATCAAGAGTGACAACTGTCCCAGGCCATCCCCTCCACTGTCCAAGGCACTGTCTTCTTCAGAAATACACCTCTTCTGGCCAATCAGAACATGCTTGTCACAGCTTTCCTGAGAGGAAAACTCTTCTCCAAAAAAAAATACATAACATGCACATGAAAAAGTTTTTCTCTCATGTTAGAGCATTCTCTGTGTGCTAAAAGCCTCTTCCTACCACAAAATTAGTTTCCTGAAATAAATGTTATTTCTCATGAGAAATGGGGCTCTGTCTGTGCTCTGCTTGGAGAAAGGAAATGGATAAGTATCCACTCTTCCCAGGTGCGTGCTTTGACTTGCATATGGGACGGGGTCATGGAAGGAAAGTGAACCCAAGCATAGATACTCACCCGTACCTCAATTCCCTCCCTGCACCTCAGTGTCCATAATACCAGCACAATATTACAGAAACAAGCAACAGCCTTCAGGATATGTCACAGTGAACTAAACCTAAAGACCTCCCTCTTCTCAGGATCTAGCTCTGTCGTCTCCACTTGTCTCTCTACCTTGAAATTGTGAGTCTGTAGGGGAGGAGTTTGCAGAAGCTGAAATTCTCCTCAGGCTCAGAAAGTGTCAGAGACAATTAACATGTCAGAATAAGGAGGGAAATTTGGGGCAATGCTGGCCCAGAGTCTAGGGTGAGAGATCATCCCCGTGTGATGGTGGGATTAGATGACTGTCCTGGAAGCCCCTCCTCTTCCTGATGGGGCTGTAATGAGATGGACCAGGCCTGTCACCCTTCCTCTTTCTCGTGCTCTGGAGCACTGGCGAGGATGAGGACCACACACTCTCAGGTCTAAGTGTGTGTGCTGTGGAGCATGGAGGCCTCCAAAGGCCAGTCCACCTCCACCCTGGAGAAGAGGCCAGCCCTGCTCATAGTACCCACCTCTGCCAGGGAGTGGGTAGGAGCATGTCTGTGTGTGCAGTCACCTCACTGAGAGTGGGACACTGTGCCCCTAATTACAGACGCAGGGAAAGGAGGCAGGGGGCCGAGCTGTCTATAGATGGTGCAGTGACCAAGGAGCTCCCAGAGCCCAGAAAGAGGGAGGCCACCTGGAGTCCCTGACAGAGGGCCAGGCTCCCAGAGGCAGAGGCGTCTCTGAGCAAGGAATCTTCACTTCTCCACAGAATAGTTAATCAGCTGTCACAGGACTGGGAGCTTGGGACAGATTCATGGTCTGGGACCTCTGCCTATGCATGTGGGCCAGTGAGGCTCCCAGAGGACAGGTGAACTCAACAGGCCCAAGGGCTCTGCTGAAGTTGTAGCAAGTCTCACCTGTCATCAACCTTGCTCAGCCCAGAGCCTGGAAGGGGAGGAAGCCAGCAGACAGGATGTGTTACGCAGAGGGTGAGAAGTGACCTGTGGAGAAGGGAGCGGTCAGCTTTCTTCCCCAGGACCCATCTACACAGGAAGTCACTCAGTCATGTCCACCTCTTTGAAATCCAATGGACTGTAGCCTGCCATGCTCCTCTGTTCCTGTAATCTTCCAGACAAGAATACTAGAGTGGGTAGCCATTCCCTTCTCCAAGGAATCTTCCTGACCCAGATATCAAACCCAGGGCTCCTGAATTGCAGATAGATTCTTCACCATCTGAGCCACGATGGAAGCCCTGGAAAGCAGGGAGACAAGAGCAATTCTCAGAGTGATTCAGGGCTCTGTGTCATAGTCACTAAGGCTGTGGAGAGACCAGCTCCAGGAAGGGCCTCTGATCCAGGTGACAGCTGGAATGGCCCTGCCCTCATGCCTGTTAGGACCCCACATGTGGGACAAGGACCCCCACATGTGGGACAAGGACC
>NW_024070742.1:2821-10278 GCF_014754425.2 Oryx dammah
GTACTTGTGCTGTGGTTTCTACCTATAGCCATGTCTTGCCTCTGGGCCCCATCCCCCAGGGTGCACACAGCAGTGGACCTAAGGGAATGGCTGAAACCCAGGACACAGAGTGGACTCCAACGCTCAGGTGAGAGGGAGCCATAAAGCAGAGACTCTGAGCCTGGGTGTTGCCTGGTCCTCAGAGGCATTGAGAGGTGAGTGCTGAGGGTCGGGGGAGCTGACTCCGAAGACACCTGTGGGGATAAGTGACACAAAGGGACACCAACAGAACAGCAAGAAACTGAAGGGGAAAATCCCTGTGCCCTTCTCTCGCTGTAAGGGGAAGAACAGCCAGAAATGGAGGTCCTCTCACTAAGAGTCTCCACACAGAGACCCACACTGTCCCCACATGGGGACCTCCCACACACCCACTCTGAGAAATCTCACCCAGAGACCTCTCAGCATCCCACAGAGACCTCTGTCTGAGGCCTCCCATGCACACACCTCATAGGTGTTCTTTAGGATCTGAGTATCTACCCCTTGACAGGTCCATCATGGTGAGTTTGATATCAGTTAACCAACTGGCAGCACAGGAGTAGGACCAGAGACAGTGCCTGGTTCCAACTCCTGCTCCCAGAACTCCAAGACATCCAGACATCACCAGCATTGCCCTAAACGGGGGCTGGGAGTGGTGGCACTGGGGTCTCTGCTTGGGGAAATGCTCATACCTTCTGTCCTTTGTAACCATTGCTTCTGAACAGAAGAGTCACAGTGTTCTATGTGCAGACTTGCAAAAGTCTTTCCTCCACAGATCTTCATTAACTTCAGCTCTGTCCATGGCTTAGGGAATCACAAATTTTACACATGAGTTAAATGCTGCCAACTTCCAGTGAAAGTATCTTATTTGTCCCATTTTATTCATCTTCCTGTCAGATGGTGCCAATATCACATTTTTTTTCTTTTCTTAGGAGGATAAGAAAGAGGATCTTGTCCTCCTTTTCTAAGGAGGATAAGATCAACTCAAGAGGCAGATTCTTTACTTTGGAAACAAGGTAAAGCACTGTAGCAGATGGGCTCTAGGAATAAAATAAAGCAGCAACAAGGTGTATGGAGTTTCATTCACCTCCCAGGGGGCTGTGCAACTAACGCAGCATTTTGTACAAAACAGTTTGTGTCAGGCTTGAGCTTTATTTTTCAATGAAAATGTGTATGTTTTTTCAAATGAATCATCTATCTGGCAATATTCCTTTTTGGTCTCTGCAAAAATACACTTATTTCTTTCTCAAAATATGGTATTGCCCTCAAATGATATTATGCATATTTCCAACATATGATAAAATTCTAATATCCAGGTAACATAGCTTAAACTGATAAACTATAAAAGAAGATTCAGTATGTAAATAATTCTTTAAAATGTACAATTTCCAAGACTCCAATGGGCTCCATTTTATGTTCATTCCAGGGCTAAAAAAGGATACTTTGCCTCAAATAGTGTGGCATTTACAAAAAGATTTCATATAATCTGTGTTTGATGTATACTCATGCCCTAATAATATGACCAGAAAGCACTTCACAACTGAATCGAACAAAGTTTACATAAATAATGAAAGTGTGCATTAACATACACAACGTGTACAGCAGTCATCAAAATCCTCACATTGTATATCCAGCCCTTTCCAAAGATGGACTTCAGTGATATCACAGACATACTTTTCATTGCTCATAAGCAGCTAGTTTCCCTGCTTTGTTAAAACTGACTTTAATGACAGCTGGCATGCGTTTATCATTGTTAAGTCAGATTAACCCCAGGATGACAATCTTTCCTCTAAGAGAAGCAGGGTTGATATGAGAGCTCTTTTGGCTTATTTAATCAGGTGGCATGGTGGTAAAGTCCCGCCTGCTGATGCAGGAGACATAAGAGACATGGGTTCCAGCCCTGGGTCAGAAAGATCCCCTGGAGGAGAGTATTGGAACCCACTCCAGTATTCTTTGAACTCTGTCCAAAAAACTCTTAATGACCCAGATAACCACGATGATGTCATCTCTCACCTAGAGCCACACATCCTGGAGTGTGAAGTCAATTGGGCCTTAGGAAGCAATACTATGAACAAAGCTAGTGGAGGCGATTGAATTCCAGCTGAGCTATTTAAAAATTCTAAAAGAGGAAGTAGTTAAAGTGCTGCACTCAGTATCCCAGCAAATTTGGAAAACTCAGTAGTGGCCACAGGACTGGTAAACGTCAGTTTTCATTCCAATCCCAAAGAAAGGCAATGCCAAAGAATGTTCCAATTACCGTATAATTGCACTTATCTCACCTGATAGCAAGACTATGCTCAAAATTCTTCAAGTTAGGCTTTAGCAGTACATGAATGGAGAACTTCCAGATGTACAACCTGGGTATAGAAAGACAGAGGAACCAGAGGTAAAATGGCCTATAACTGTGGGATCATAGAAAAAGCAAGAGAATTCCAGAAAAACATCTACTGCTTCATTGACTATGCTAAAGCCTTTGACTGAGTGGATCACAACAAACTGTGGAATATTCTTAAAGAGATGGGAATAAAAGACCACCTTAGTGCTCTCCCAAGAAACCTGTATGTAGGACAAGAAACAAAGTTAGAAATGGATGTGGAACAGCAGACTGGTTCCAAATTGGGAAAGGAGTGTGTCAAGGCTGTATGCAGTCACCCTGCTGTTTTAACTTGTATGCAGAGTACATCACATGGAATGTTGGCCTGGATGACTCAAAAGCTAGAATCAAGATTGCTAGGAGAAATATCAATAACCTCAGATATGCAGATCTAGTTTAATGGCAGAAAGTTAGAGGAAGTAAATAACCTTTTGATGAAAATGAAAGAGTTGAAGGAAACAGGTGGCTTAAAACTCAGCATTCAAAAACAATGATCATGACATCCAGTCCTATCACTTCATGGCAAATAAATGGGGGAAAAAGTGAAGATGTTTCAGATTTCATTTCTTTGGCTCCAAGATGAATGAAGATGATGAATGCAGCCTCAAAATTAAAAGATGCTTGCTCCTTGGAAGAAAAGCAATGACAAACCTAGACAGTGTATTACAAAGCAGAGATATCACTGTGCTGACAAAAGTCCTTATAGTCAAATCTATGGTTTTTCCATTAGTCATGTATAGATGAGAGTTGGACCATAAAGAAAGCTGATGCTGAAGAATTGATGCTTTTGAACTGTGGTGTTGGAGAAGACTCTTGAGAGTCCCTTGGACTGCAGGAGATCCAAACAGTCCATCCCAAAGGAGATCAGTCCTGGGTGTCATTGGAAGGACTGGTGCTGAAGCTGAAGCTCCAATATTTTGGCCACCTAATGCAAAGATCTGACTCACAGGGAAAGACCCTGATGCTGGGAAAGACTGAGGGAAAGAGGAGAAGGGACAACAGAGGATTAGATGGTTGGATGGCACACTGACTTAGTGGACATGAGTTTGAGCAAGCTCAGGGAGACAGTGAAGGACAGGAAACCATGGCGTGGTGCAGTCCATGAAGTCGCAAAGAATCAGACAGGACTTGGTGACTGAACAACAACTATCTCAGAAGATAATACATTTACAAAGAGGGCAGCTAAAGTTGGCTGAATGTCCTTATTAGATGGAACCCCAAATGCTGTAAAAAGAATGCTTCCAAACTAGCTGTAGAATGGCACAGACTTTTCCCTCTTTTGTTTATGATCAAATAATCGATCAATCAGCCTGAGCAGGGATGATTTTAGAAATGGCTTATAAAAAGTCAGTTGTTATTTTGGAAGCCTTTTAAGGTGGCTGTGCTGTGCTTAGTTGCTCAAGTCATGTCCAACTCTTTGTGACCCCATAGACTGTAGCCCTGCCAGGCTCCTCTGTCCATGGGGATTCTCCAGGCAAGAATACTGGAGTAGGTTGTAAGGCCCTTCCCCAGGGGATTCTTCCCAATCCTTGATTATCATCCTAGGAGTTTTCTGCCAGGGTCCAGCCCCGGTGGATCCAGGGTAATTCGAAGGGGAGACAGAATCGGCGTCCTAGGAAAAAACTTATTTAATTACAAATATATAGAGAGATTAGAAACGGATAGTGTAGTAGGAAATATTAGTGGAGAAAAAGAGGCTGAATAACTTGGTTTACGTGGGATACCAATAAAACTCCAAGACAAGGAATTTGCACCATCTACGTTGGGCCACCGGTGCCCGTTTGAATATTGGAGGGTGCCCCACCTTGGGCTCCCTCTCTCACGGATCTGAGAAGCCAGGGCAAGTAAGTAGATGTGGTGAGTACCCACGCTCCAGATGGGAATTCAGCCAGAAGGGGAAAGAAAGAACGACACGGGGGAATCAATCTTTCGAGAAACTGATCCCATTTCTTTATTATTTAGGTTTGCTTATATACCTTTTGTTACACATAGGGAAGAATACAGAGTCACGTGGGGGTCAGCAGACCTGACCCTTGTCAAAATCAGGTGCTTCACATAAATGTATAAAGAAAAGGTCTTAGGGGTTTTACATCATCTTCTGGCCATGAGGCCTGCTGACATTTTACAACCCTTTCTTTCTGATAACCAAAAAACTTATTTTTTCCAAGGGTGCTTTTTCTTAAACCAGGTGCCACCCTCTGAAGGTAGCAGATAAAGTTGCATTCTTATAGGGTGAGGGTGTAGTGGGTTATAACTAAGAAAGGAATTTATTTAACCTAAGGTTAACATGATTAATCCTAAAGGTTAACACTTATTCCCCCTATATGCTAGTTATATTCATTATAAGAGCAGGGAATATGGAGATTTAGCAGCAAACATCAGCCCAACAAATGAAAAGCCTTTACCAATGTTCCCCTTAAGATCTATTTAGTCTTAAGATAGTGATAAAGTTACATTTTTACATAGCAAGGACACGGTAATTTATAACGAAGAAAGAGGAGTACAGTGATGTATAACAAAAGAGACAATTCATTAACTCAAAAAGTCTAGTATTGCTAACCTCAAAAACTACTATATTTCCTTTTCTATATTCCAAATACATTGATTAATATATTCCCAGGTGCCTAAGGATATGGAGGCCTGGTGGCAATCATTGACTCACCAATGAGAAAAGCCCTATGCTAATTAAGATTTTCAAAATACTCCAAACTCTCTGTGCTGTTTATGGTTGAGAAGTAGTAAACAATCATGTGCATAGTGGCAGGAGTATAGATAATCCTGTCACACAAACTAGTCTGCCAGCAGAGAGGTTTGACCTGAGACACCCTTGTCACACACAGGAATTTTTATTGACTGGAGCTGCAAGTTTACGCCTCCGAGAGAACCGGTGGGGAACAGCCCCCCATAAAGTCAGAGGTGTAGGTGAGAGCATGAAACAGTAAAGTAGGTAGACTCTGGTTTTGGGAACAGGGGGTTTCCTGAGGCTCAATCCCGCCTTTGCATATGCCGAAGCCTCCTTCCTCATGACCTTTGCCATGGGCGGAGTTCCTCACGCTGGCTCCCGGCAGTTTTGCGTTTTGCTTCCTGCATCCATTTGGGGGCCTCCCCTGGTTCTGCCAACATGTGTGCAAGCTGAGAAAAATCTAGCACTTTGGGGTCACAGGCCCTGACAATGACTCTTAGCTCTTCAAAAAATGTTGGGGGCTGCTCCTTAAGTTTAAAGAATTCTTTGACTAGAGCTCTCAGTTCAGTTCTGACCAAGGAGTAAAGAACAACTGAGGGGGCTCACCTGCAACCTCAGGTACAGTTATCTTAAATGATAATAGTTAAACATCTCTTTAGATTAGGAAAGTATTTCAGAGAATTAGTAAAATACGAGTACTCAGGTGGAAAAAGACATGGTTGGTGGGCAGTAGGATTGAAGTCTTTGGTTACATTGTCTATAGTCCTTTTTTTTAAGGTACCTTTTGTCTCTTTAATTTTTTATAAACATTTTTATTTGGAGGATAAATGCTTTACAATGCTGTGTTGATTTCTGCTGTTTAAGAATGTGAATCAGCCAGAAGTATATACATATATACTCCCTCTTTGACCTCCCTCCCAACCCAACTCATCCCACCTCTCTAGGTTGTCAGAGAGCAGGAGGTAGAACTCCTTCTGTCATATAGCAACTTCTCACTAGCTAAATATTCTACATATAGTAATGCACCCATTTCAAAGCATTCATTAGCTTTTTGTACTGAGTCCTTAAAAGTAGCAGCCTTTATTTAGGAATCTTGAAACCTGTAAGCTTTTTCATATCATTCTCCTTGTCCAATTTGGGTTCTGATGCTCTCTAGAATTTTCCTTAAATGAAAAATCTTGTCTAACTGGAACACTCTGAACAATGACTGTTATAATTCTAGATCAATATCAGTAAAATTTTGCCAACTTTCTAGATATCTACAGCCTCAAGGTCTACAGCTCTTACATATAAAATAAGCTGGTGTGCCAGAAGGTGGCATGCTCAATAGGGGTATGGCTACCATTTCCTTAGCTAGCTTTTGTCATCCCAAAACAAGACAAACAAACCTGTGCCATAATATAGCAGCACTATCCGAGAGATGCTGCTACCACCTTGCTAAATAAGGCCTGGCATATACAACCACCAATTCCCAGAGAACCTTGTACTGAGGAAAAGCATAGAACCAGGAAATCCCAAGAAATGAGGAGTATAGACTGATTCCATGCAAAATGGAGAACTATAGCTGCTCACCAACAGTTCTGAGTGCAGAATCTAGGGGCTGATACTGATTCCAAACACATGGGGAAGTAAAGACTACATTGTCAGCCGTTCCCAACATGGAATCTAGCAAACAAAATTAGGAGCTAGGGTTTACCACTCAAAAATAGATTGGCAACAACCAAGAAAAGTTACTGTGCACTGGAAATTTGATCTAATAGGTGGCTTTGGCCTCAGGCAGAATGATCTGCCAGCCAAGCCAACCTGCCTTGAAAGGGAAGCCAATTAGATTAGGGGAACAAATGTAAAGAGAATAGAGCTCAAACCAAGAGGAGCTTACCAACAACCTCCATGAATGGCAAGAAAGACAGCAAACTCAGAGGATGTGTGGGCACCACAGTTGTTTCTCCTTGTCTCCAAATGTCATCAGAAATTCTCTTGAGATCCCATCGTTGCCACCAGTATATTAAAAAAAAACAAAAATAACTGAGTACATTTGAAGATTTACTTTGAATTTATAATAAACTGACTCTAGTAAATGATTCATGAACCAGGCAGCATTTCATTCAGAAGACAGGGATATACTCCAAGGGGTTAAACATCACTGATGGCTTTTAAGCTAAGTAGAGCAGGACAAGGAAGTAAGTCATCAGCAAGAGAACAAGTGTAACATCTGTGGAGGAAAGTAAACAGTCAGGTGACAATGGCTTCTCATTAGCTAAACTGCAGAATTTTCTGTTAGCTGGGTTTGTTGTTGGCCAAAAGGGAAGTCTTCCCTCCTCCAGCTGGAGTGGTAATGTGGCTGAACTTCTTGTTTGGGAATGCAAGATATATTTCTTCCTGTTG
>NW_024070743.1:0-4342 GCF_014754425.2 Oryx dammah
ACAGGTACCAATATGCGGGCTCCAGGGTATTTGTCGTGGTCTTGAACAAGGGCAAGACCGAGCATGGTCATTTTGAGCATAGGTATCAAAATGTGGGCTCAGGAGTGTTTTTTGGGGTCTTGCATAAAGGCACGTTGAGCCTTGTTCAGTGCAGTGAGTGCAATTCGGGTTCAGGAGTGTGTCTTGGGGGGACTGACCAAGGGCAGGACATACCCTAATTCAGAGGCTAGGAGCGAGTTGTGGGCTCAGGATTGTAGGTCACTGGCTTGAATATGGCCAGGACTAGCCTGAGATTCAGAGAGAGGCCCAGCAGTGTTGGCCGGCACCTTGAACAAGTGCAGAACCCATCCTAGGTCAGTGCAGTGACAACGTTGTGGGCTCAGGAGTGTTTGTCATGACTTGAATAAAGGCAGGGTCCAGCCATCCCGAGTTCTGGGAGTGAGATGTGGGCTCAAGAATGTTGGTGGTGGCATTGAACCGGTGCTGAACTCAGCAAAATTCAGTTCAGGGACCGCGATGTCAGCCCAGGAGCGATTGTGTGGGGCTAGAAGGTCAGGACCCAGTCTGGATCAGTAGAGGGACTGAAATGTGTGCTCTGGAATATTTGTCGAGGGCTTGGTCAAGTACAGGGCCCAGCTTGGTTCAGTGCAGGGACCGTATGTGGGCTCACACAAGTCTCTCGGAGTCTGAACAAGTGCAGGACCAGCCTGGGTCAGTGAAGGGACCTAGATGTGGGCTCAGGAATCGTTTTCAGTGTCTTGAACAAGCATAGGATCCAGCTTGGTTCCTTTCAGGGACACAGATGTGCACTAAGGAGTGTTGTAGGTATCTTGCACAAGGACAGGACCCAGCCTGATTCAGTGCACGGACCTAGAGGTGGGCCCAGGAGTATTTTTCGGACAACAGACAGGCGCTAAGGAGTGTTTGCTGGATGTTGAACCACTGCAAGATTCATCCTGGTTGACTGCAGGGACCTAGTGTCCTAGGGCTCAGGAGTGTTTGTCGGGGTCTTGTAAAAGGCATGACCCAGACTTCTTGAGCACAGCGAGTGGGATGTGGGAACACCCGTGTTTCCTGGGGGACTGAACAATGGCGGTATACACCGTAGTTCCGAGGCATGTAGCTACTTGTTGGCTCAGGATTGCTTGCTGGTGGCTTGGATAAGGCCGGGAATTAGCATGAGAGTCAGATACAGGCTCAGCCTTGTTGGTCGGGGCCTTGAATAAATGCTGGTCTCAGCCTGGTGCATGGCAGAGACGGAGATGCGGGCACAGGAGTGTTTCTCGGAGGCATAAACAAAGGCAGGACCAAGGATGGTTCAGTGCCGGAACTGAGATGTGAGATCAGGAGAGTTTGTCGGGGCTTGAAGAAAGGCAAAGCCCCGCCTGGTTCAGGACAGGGCCCAGGATGTGGGCTCAGGAGAATTTGCTGTTTTGCAACAGGGGAAACTCCCAAAATGCTTCAGTGCCAGGCTCAAAATGTTGGCTCAAGCCTGTTATTAGGGCTCATGAAAATGAGCTGTGCTTAGTCTCGTGCAGTGCATGACCCGACATTTGGGTTCAGGCTTTTCTCTCTTTGCCTGCATATGGGAAGAAGCTAGCCTGGTTCAGTGCAGGAACCGAGAGGTGGGCTCCTATTTATTTGTCGTGGCCTTGAAGAAGGGTAGGACGCAGCCTGCTCAGTGTAAGCACCAAAATGAGTCTCAGGAGGATTTGTCAGGGAGGATGAAGTGCAGGACCCACCCTGGTTCAGTGCAGAGACCGGGAGGGAGACTCGAGAGTGTTTTAAAGTGTCTTGCACAGGCCTGGACCCAGCCTGGTTCAGTACAGGTCCTCAGATGTTGATTCAGGAGTATCCGTTGAGGTTTCAGGATGGGCAGAATGTACCTGCTTCAGTACAGGGACCGAGACGCGGGCTCAGGGGTATTTACCGTGGACTTGAACAAGGGTAGGATAGAGCATAGTACACATATGGATTGAAATGTGGGCTGGGAGTGTTTGCTGGGGTCTTGCACAAAGGCATGTCCAGCCTTGTTCAGTGCAGTGAGTACAATGCAGGATAGAGTGTGTCCGGCAGACCTACCAAGGCCAGAACAAAACCTACTTCAGAGGCATGGAGCGAGTTGTGGGCCCAGGATTGTAAGTCGGTGGGTTGAATATGGCCAGGACTAGCCTGAGAGTCAGAGAGATGCTCAGCAATGTTGGCTGGCACCTTGAATAAGTGCAGGACCCATCCTAGGTCAGTGCAGAGACAACGTTATGGGCTCAGGAGTGTTTGTCAGGGCTTGAATAAAGGCAGAGTCCAGCCTGCTTGAGGTCTGGAGTGAGATGTAGGCTCAAGAGTGTTGGTGGTGGCATGGAACCTGTGCGGGACTCAGCAGAATTCAGTTCAGGGACCGTGATGTGGGCCGAGGAGTGACTGTCTGATGCTTGAAGAAGGGCAGGACCCAGTCTGGATCAGTAGAGGGACCGAAATGTGGGCTCCGGGATATTTGTCAAGGGCTTGTGTGAGTACAGGCCCCCCCACCCCGGGTTCAGTGCAGGGACCGTAGGTGGGCTCGAGTGTCCCTTGGTGTCTGAACAAGTGCAAGACCAGCCTGGGTCAGTGAAGGGACATAGATGTGGGCTCCAGAGGCATTTTCAGGGGCATGAAGAAGTGCAGGATACAGCTTGGTTGCGTTCAGGGACACAGAGGTGCGCTAAGGAGTGTTGTAGGTGTCTTGCACAAGGGCAGGACCTAGAGGTGGGCCCAGGAGTATTTTTCAGAAGCTTGGACAACAGACGGGCACTGAGGAGTGTTTTCCAGAGGATTTAACCAATGTAAGATTCGGCCTGGTTGACTGCAGGGACCTAGTGTCCTAGGGCTCAGGAGTGTTTGTTGGAGTCTTGCTCACAGGTATGACCCCGTCATCTTGAGTGCAGCGAGAGGGATTTGGGATCACCCGTGTTTCCCGAGGGACTGAAGAATAGTGGGACACACCATAGTTCCAAGGCATGGAACTACTTGTCGGCTCAGGATTGCTTGCCAGTGGCTCAAACAGGGACGAGAACTAGCATGAGAGTCAGATACAGGCTCAGCTATGTTTGTCGGGGCTTTAAATAAGTGCAGGACCCAGCCTGGTTCAAGGAACGGATGGAGATGTGGGCGCAGGAGTGTTTCTCGGGGGCGTAAACAAAGGCAGGACCCAGAATGGTTCAGGGCAGGAACCGAGAGCTGAGCTCAGCAGTGTTTGCTGGGGGCTTGAACAAAGGCAGGGCCCCACCGGGTTCAGTGCAGGGCCCATAATGTAGGCTCAGGAGCATTTGCTGAGGTGCAGCAGGGTCAGATCCCCAAATACTTAAGCACCAGGCTCAAGATGTCAGATCAGGCCTGTTTTTAGGGCTCATGAAGATGGTCAGCACTTAGCCTCATACCGTGCAGGACTGGACATTTGGGCTCAGGGTTGTCTGTCAAAGCCTGCAATGGTAGGGAGCTAGCCTGGTTCAGTGCAGGGACCAAGACATGGCTTCCGAAGTATTTATCGTGGCCTTGAAGAAGGGCAGAACCCAGTCTGGTCAGTGCAAGCACCGAAAGGAGGCTCAGGTGTATTTGTCAGGGTGGAAGGAGTGCAGGACCCAGCCTGGTTCGGTGCAGAGACCAGGAGGGAGGCTCAGGAGTGTTTGCAAGGGTCTTGCATAAGGCCTGGACACAGCCTGGTTCAGTGCAGATCTTTACATGTTGATTCAGGAGTATCCGTTGAGGCTTCAAGATGGGCAGAAGGTAGGCGGCTTCAGTACTGGGAAGGAGATGTGGGTTCTGGAGTCTTTGTTGTGGTCTTGATCAAGGGCAGGACAGAGCATGGTCCCCGTATGGATGGAAATATGGGCTCGGGAGTTTTTATTGTGGTCTTGTACAAAGGCACGTCGAGTCTTGTCCAGTGCAGTGAGTGCGATGCGGGATTGGGAGTGTTTCCTGGATGGACTGACCAAGGGCAGGACACACTCTATTTCAGAGGCCGGGAGCAAGTTGTGGGCTCAGGATTGTAGGGCGGTGGCTTGAATGTGGCCAGTACTAGCCTGAGAGTCAGAGAGAGGCTCAGTAGTGTTGGCCAGCACTTTGAATAAGTGCAGGACCCATCCTATGTCAGTGCAGAGACGACGTTGTGGGCTCAGGAGTGTCTGTCGGGGCTGGAATAAAGGAAGAGTCCAGCCTACGTTAGTTCTGGGAGTGAGATGTGGGCACAAGAGTATTGCTCAGGGCATGAAACCAGTCTAGGACCCAGCAGAATTCAGTTCAGGGACCCCGATGTGGGCCCAGGGACCCAGATGTAGGGCTTGAAGGCCAGGACCCAGTCTAGATCAGT
>NW_024070743.1:4352-10276 GCF_014754425.2 Oryx dammah
GCTCATGAAGATGGGCAGTGCTTAGCCTCATGCTGTGCGGGATCCGACATTTGGGCTCAGGGTTGTCTGTCATTGCCTGCACATGGGAAGAAGCTAGCCTGGTTCAGTGCAGGGACCAAGACGTGGGTTCCGATGTATTTGTCGTGGCCTTGAAGAAGGGCATGATGCAACCTGCACAGTATAACCATGGAAAGGAGTCTCAGGAGTATTTCTTGGGGTAGAAGAAGTGCAAGACCCAGCCTGGCATGGTGCAGAGAAAGTGAGGGAGGCTCAGGAGTGCTTGTAAGGGTCTTGCACAAGGCCTGGACCCAGCTTGGTTCAGTGCATTTCCTTAGATGTCGATTCAGGAGTAGCCATTGAGGCTTCAAGATGGGCAAAACATAGCCTGCTTCAGTACAGGGACCGAGAGTGTGGGCTCAGGGGTATTTGTCGTAGTCTTTAACAAGGGGAGGACCGAGCATTGACTGGTAGGGATGGAAATGTGGGCTCGGGAGTGTTTGTTGGGGTCTTGCACAAAGGCACGTTGAGCCTCGTTCAGTTCAGCAAATGTGATGGGTATCAGGAGTGTTTCCTGGGGGTACTGACCAAGGACAGGACACACCCTAGTTCAGAGGCAGGGAGCGAGTTGTGGGCTCAGGATTGTAGGTCGCTGGCTTGAATATGGACAGGACTAGCCTGAGATTCAGAGAGAGGCTCAGCAGTGTTGGCTGGCACCATGAACAAGTGCAGGATCCATCCTAGGTCAGAGCAGAGACGACGTTGTGGGCTCAGGAGTGTCTGTTGGGGCTGGAATAAAGGCAGAGTCCAGCCTGTGTGAGTTCTGGGAATGAGATATGTGCTAACGAGTGTTGGTCTGGGCATGAAACCGGTGCAGGACCCAGCAGAATTCAGTTCAGGGACCGTGATGTGGGCCCAGGAGCGACTGTCTGGGGCTTGAAGAAGGATAAAACCCATTCTGGTTCAGTAGAGGGACTGAAATATGGGCTCTGGGATATTTGTTGAGGGCTTGTGCAAGTACAGTGCCCCCCCAGGTTCAATGCAGGGATGGTAGGTGGGCTCATGAGTGTCCCTCGTGTTTGAACAAGCACAGGACCACTCTGGGTCAGTGAAGGGACCTTGATGTGGGATCCGGAGGCGTTTTCAGGGGCACGAAGAAGTGCAGAGTCCAGCTTGGTTACGTTTAGGGACACAGAGGTGCGCTAAGGAATGTTGTACATGTCTTGCACAAGGGCAGGACCCAGCATGAGTCAGCGAACGGACTTAGTTGTGGGCTCGGAGCATTTTTTGGAAGCTTGGACAACATACGGGCACTGTGAAGTGTTTGCTGGAGGCTTGAACAATGCAAGATTCAGCCTGATTGACTGCAGCGACCTAGTGTCCTAGGGCTCAGGAGTGTTTTTCGGGTGTCTGCTCAAAGGCATGACCCCACCTTCCTGAGTGCAGCCAGTGGGATATGGGATCGCCCGTGTATCCTGGGGGACTGAAGAATGGCGATACACACCAGAGTTCCGAGGCATGGAGCTACTTATTGGCTCAGGAATGCTTGCCGGTGGCTCAAATAAGGCCAGGAACTAGCATGAGATACAGATACAGGCTCAGCTATGTTGGTCGACAGCTTGAATAAGTGCAGGACCCAGCACTTATGGAGGGACATGGAGGGACAGAGATGCGGGTGCAGGAGAGCTTCTCGGGGGCATAAACAAAGGCAGCTCCCAGCATGGCTCAGGGCAGGAACCGAGAGCTGAGCTCAGGAGTTTATGTTGGGGACTTGAACAAAGGCAGGTCCCCGCCGGGTTTGCAGGGCCCATGATGTGGGCTCAGGAGCACTTGCTGGGGTGCAACAGGGTTAGCTCCCAAAATGCTTCAGCACCAGGCTCAAGATGTAAGCTGAGGCCTGTTATTAGGGCTCATGAACATGGGCAGAGCTTAGCCTCGTACTGTGCAGACCACACATTTGGGCTCAGGGTTGTCTATCGGAGCCTGCACATGGGAAGAAGATAGCCTGGTTCAGTGCAGGGACTGAGATGTGGCTTCCGAAGTATTTGTCCTGGCCTTGAAGAAGGGCATGACGCAGCCTGGTCAGTATAAGCACCGAAAGGAGGCTCAGGCATATTTGTCGGGGTGGAAGAAATGCAGGACCCAGGCTCCTTTGGTAGAGAGACCAGGAGGGAGGCTCGCGAGTGTTTGCAAGGATCTTTCACAAGGCCGGACACAGCCTGGTTCAGTGCAGGTCCTTAGATGTCAATTCAGGAGTATCCGTTGAGGCTTCAAGATGGGCAGAACATAGCCTACTTCAGTACAGAGACTGAGATGCGGGCTCTGGGATATTTGTCTTGGTCTTGAACAAGGTCAGGACCGAGCATGGACTGCTTAGGGATGTAAATGTGGGCTCTGGAGTGTTTGTTGGGGTCTTGCCCAAAGGCACATCGAGCCGTGTTCAGTGCAGCGAATGCAATGCGGTATTGGGAGTGTTTCCTGGGGGGTCTAACCAAGGTCAGGACACAACCTAATTCAGAGGAAGGGAGCCAGCTTGGGCTCAGGATTGTAGGTCGGTGGCTTGAATATTGCCAGGACTAGCCTGAGAGTCACAGAGAGGCTCAGCAGTTTTGGCCGGCACAGTGAACAAGCACAGGATCCATCTTAGGTCAGTGCAGAGATGACGTTGTGGGCTCAGGAGTGTCTGTCGGAGCTGGAATAAAGGCAGCGTCCAGCCTGTATGAGCTCTGGGAATGAGATATATGCTCAATAGTGTAAGTCTGTCATGGAACCAGTGCGGGACCCAGCAAAATTCAGTTCAAGGACTGGGATGTGGGCCCAAGAGCGACTGTCTGGGGCTTGAAGAAGGCCAGGACGCAGTCTGGATCAGTAGAGTGACTGAAATGTGAGCTCCGGGATGTTTGTCGAGGGCTTGTGCAAGTACAGGGCCCCCCTGGGTTCAGTGCAGGGACTGTAGGTGGGCTCATGAGTGTGCCACGGGGTCTGAACAAGCTCAGGACCAGCCTGGGTCAGCGAAGTGACCTAGATATGGGCTCTGGAGCCATTTTCCAAGGCATGAACTAGCGCAGGATCCTACTTGGTTGCGTTCAGGGACACAGAGGTGCACTAAGGAGTGCTGTACGTGTCTTGCACAAGGGCAAGACCCAGCCTGATTCAGCGAACGGACCTAGACATGGACCCAGGATTATTTCTTGGAAGTTTGGACAACAGACGGGTGCTGAGGAGTGTTTGCTGGAGGCTTGAACCAATGCAAGATTCGGCCTGGTTGACTGCAGGGACCTAGTGTCCTAGGGTTCAGGAGTGTTTGTCGGGGTCTTGCTCAAATGCAATATCCCGCCTTCTTGAGTGCAGCGAGTGGGATGTGCGATCGCCCATTTCTCATGGAGGACTGAAGGACAGCGGGACCCACCACAGTTCTGAGGCATGGAGCTACTTGTCAGCTCAGGATTGCTTGCCAGTGGCTTGAATAAGGCCGGGAACTAGCATGAGAGTCAGATACAGGCAGGCTCAGCTATGTTGGTCAGGGCCTTGAATAAGTGCAGGACACAGCCTGGTTCATGGCATGGATGGAGATGCGGGCACAGGAGTGTTTCTTGGGGGCATAAACAAAGGCAGGACGCAGCATGGTTCAGGGCAGGAACCAAGAGCTGAGCTCAGGAGTGTTTGTCGGGGTCTTGAACAAAGACAGGGCCCCGCCGGGTTCAGTGCATGCCCCATGATGTGGGTTCAGGAGCACTTGATGGGGTGCCACAGTGGCAGCCTCCAAAATACTTCAGTGCCAGGCTCAAGATATCGGCTCAGGCCTGTTATTAGGGCTCATGAAGATGGTCAGCGCTTAGCCTTGTGCCATGCAGGACCCGACATTTGGGCTCAGGGTTGTCTATTGGTGCGTGCACATGAAAAGAAGCTTGCCTGGTTCAGTGCAGGGACCGATGGGGGTTCTGAAGTATTTGTCATGGCCCTGAAGAAGGGCAGGACCCAGCCCGGTCAGTGTAAGCACCGAAAGGAGGCTCAGGCTTATTTGTCGGGGTGGAAGTGCAGGACCCAGCTTGGTTCAGTGCAGAGACTGGAGAGAGGGTCGTGAGTGTTTGCAAGAGTGTTTCACAAGGCCTGGACCCACCCTGTTTCAGTCAGGTCCTTAGATGTCCGTCCATTCAGGAGAATCCATTGAGGCTTCAAGATGGGCAGAAAGCAGCCTGCTTCAGTACAGGGACTGAGATGAGGGCTCAGGGGTATTTTGTGCTCTTGAACAAAAGCAGGACCGAGCATGGTCTGCGTAGGGATCGAAATGTGGACTCGGGAGTGTCTGTTGTGGTCTTGCAGAAAGGCACTTCGAGCCTTGTTCAGTGCAGCAAGTTCTATGCGGGATTGAGAGTGTTTCCTGGGGGACTGACCAAGGGCAGGACACACCCTAGTTCGGAGGCAGGGAGTGAGCTGTGGGCTCAGGATTATAGGTAGGTGGCTTGAATGTTGCCACGACTAGCCTGAGAGTCAGAGAGAGGCTCAGCAGTGTTGGCTGGCACCTTGAATAAGCACAGGACCCATCCTAGGTCAGTGCAGAGGCAACATTGTGGGCTCTGGAGTGTCTGTTGGGGCTGGAAAAAGGCAGGTTCCAACCTGCCTGAATTCTGGGAGTCAGACATGAGCTCAAGACTGTAGGTCGGGGCATGGAACTGGTGTGGGACCCAGCAGAATTCAGTTCAGGGACCGCAATGTGGGTCCAGGAGCGACTGTCTGGGGCTTGAAGAAGGCAAGGACCCAGTCTGGATCAGTATAGTGACCGAAATGTAGGCTCCAGGATATTTGTCAAGGGCTTGTGCAAGTACAGGCCCCCCCAACCCAGGTTAAGTGCAGGGACCGTAGGTGGGCTCATGAGTGTCCCTCGGGGTCTGAACAACTGTAGGACCATCCTGGGTCAGAGAAGGGACCTAGTTGTGGGCTCCAGAGGTGTTTTCCGGGGCACAAAAAAGTGCAGGATACAGCTTGGTTGCATTCAGGGACACAGAGGTGCAGTAAGGCGTGTTGTCGGTGTCTTGCACAAGGGCAGGGCCCAGCCTGACTCAGGGAACGGACCTAGAGGTGGGCCAGGAGTAGTTTCGGAAGCTTGGACAACAGACGGGCACTGAGGAATGTTTGCCAGAGGCTTGATCCAATGCAAGATTCGGCCTGGTTGACTGCAGGGACCTAGTGTCCTAGGGCTCAGGAGTGTTTGTCAGGGTCTTGCTCAAAGGCATGATCCCGCCTTCTTGAGTACAGTGAGTGGGATGTGGGATCACCAGTGTTTTTTGGGGACACACCACAGTTATGAGGCATGGAGCTACTTGTCGGCTCAGGATTGCTTGCCGGTGGATCGAATAAGGCCGGGAACTAGGATGAGAGACAGATACAGGCTCAGCTATGTTGGTCGCGGCCTTGAATAAGTGCAGGACCCAGCCTGGTTCATGGCAGGGATGGAGATGTGGGCACAGGAGTGTTTCTCAGAGGCGTAAACAAAGGCAGGACCCAGCATGGTTCAGGGCAGGAACTGAGAGCTGAGCTCAGAAGTTTATGTTGGGAGCTTGAACAAAGGCAGGACCCCGACAGGTTCAGTGTAGGGCCCAGGATGTGGGCTCAGGAGCATTTTCTCTGTTGCAACAGGGGCAATTCCCAAAATGCTTCAGTGTCAGGCTCAAGATGTCAGCTCAGGCCTGTTATTAGGTCTCATGAACACGGGGAGCACTTAGCTTCATGCCATGCAGGACCCGATATTTGGGCTCAGGTTTGTCTGTCGGTGCCTGCACATGGGAAGAAGCTAGCCTGGTTCAATGCAGGGACCAAGACGTGGGTTCCAAAGTATTTGTCGTCGCCTTGAAGAAGGGCAGGACCCAGCCTGGTCTGGGTAAGCACCGAAATGAGCCTCAGAAGTATTTGTCAGGGTGGAAGAAGGG
>NW_024070744.1:0-10265 GCF_014754425.2 Oryx dammah
AAGAAACCCCAGGGCTGATCTCCTTCAGAATGGACTGGTTGGATCTCCTTGCAGTCCAAGGGACGCCTTAAATAAGTGAAAATTTGCAATAATATGAATGGACCTGAAGGGTATTATGCTTAGTGAAATAAGTCAGACAGAGAAAGATAAATACTGTATGTTATCATTTAATGTGGAATCTAAAAAATGAAATAAATGAAAAAATAAAAGCAGAATCACAGATATAGAGAAAAGTCTAGTAGTTAACAGTGGGGCAAGACAGGGATATGGGATTGAAAAATACAAACTACTATGTATAAAACAAATAAGCTACAAAGATATTGTACAGTGCATGGGATTTAGCCAATATTTTATAACAACAGTAAATGGAATATAATCTATAAAAATATTGAATGTTATATATGTGAAACTAATATAAATCAACTGTACTTCAGTAAAAATAAAAATCATAAAACCTCAAAAAATAAAAAAGATACATGACAGATTAATACACCTTACTGAATGCATTTATATGTCTTGTTGTTATTGTTACCTGACTTGTTTGCTTTAATTAGACTTGTTTATTAACCTAAAAACAGCTTTTAAATTAAATGAATCTGAGGGCTTAAATTAATCTGAGGTGTTATATATAAATTTACCTATAAAACAAAGTGCAAAATCCTTTTCTGGAAAACATTTTCACTTATTAGATGAATGAAATAGTTATGAAATCAGGGCCTTGAGAAAGAACAAAGTCTTATTTTCTTACAATATAATTTTCTTCCTTGTAGTAGCTGAGATTTGCAAATTCTGAAAAATATAAGGCTGAGAATTGTTGGTGTCCAAATCACGTTGGAGAGGCTTCAGGTAAATATGAAGTTATGTCTACAGTTAGAACTAGGAATGATAGTGATTGAAAGCAGGCGAGTAAAGTATCAGTGTAACTTGGAAGTTTCTCACTTTTGATGTATTTGGTTTAAGCTAGAATTTTAAGATAATTGTTGAAAAAGCTTAAATTTAACTAACATGGAAAAAACCCAAATGAACTTTTTGTCTAACCCAGTATTAAAGAATTATTGAGTAATGTCAACATCATGGCATCATGAAATGCTCCCTTTTTCTCTCCTCTCCAGTCTATAACCATTAAAACAGCTATAACTCAACAAAGATGCCTCTGCCAGGACTCTGGACAGTTCTACACATCTCTACACCTAAAGGTAGGTGGAGTGGACACATAGAAGAGGTAGAACAAGGGGAGCAGTTGAGACAGTGCCTGTGATCCTGGACCCCCAACTGTAGTGGCTGAGCCTGCAGCCCCAGAGATCCCAGTAGCATCAGGAAAGGCAACACACAGATAACCAGCCTTTCAGCTGCAGTGGTGTCCACAGCCACAGGGAACTAACTGAACATAGGGGCAGTAAAACCTGTGACCCTGTCCCATCACCCATAGAGGCACCTATGACTCTGGCCCTGCAATACCACCTACAGTGGTGGCACCCATGAACCCAACAACCCTACTCAAGGCAGAGACACCTTTGACCTTGGTTCCCCACCCCTCCTCATGATGGGAGAGTATACAACTCAGGATACTGGATCCAGTACAGGTGCCCACCATCCTGGTGCCACAGGCAGCAGTGCCAGTTACACCAGTAGCAGCAAGACAACTGTGACTCCAGAGGCACAATCAGCAACATTGAACGGAGATAACTCTAAAAGAGTCCTCATAGGGTGGAAAGCTTCAATTCTCAGGTATACCCAGAGGTATACTAACCTGTTGAATTCTTAGAATCAAGGAAGAGAGAAGAAAAAAGAGTAGAGGAAGAGAAGGAAGAAAGGTGTTCATTACTACAAATGCATCAGCAGAGGAACAACATCAAGTAAGATGAAGAACCACACTAACACAGTATCACAAGAAGAAAATGACAGTTCCCAAGAAGCCATGTAAATGGAATTTTGCCATGATACAGAATTCAAAGTAACTGTCATGAAGAAACTAAGTGATATACAAGAAAACCTAGAAAGAAAACCTAGAAAGGCAGTTCAGTCAGCTCATGAATAAAATTAACAGAAGGAGAAACTGAAACTCTTACTAAACAGTATGTGTGCTCAGTTGTCCATCTAGTCCAAGCTATGGTTTTTCCAGTGGTCATGTTTGGATGTGAGAGTTGGACTGTGAAGAAAGCTGAGTGCCGAAGAATTGATGCTTTTGAACTGTGGTGTTGGACAAGACTCTTGAGAGTCTCTTGGACTGCAAGGAGATCCAACCAGTCCATCCTAAAGGAGATCAGTCCTGGGTGTTCACTAGAAGGACTGATGCTGAAGCTTAAACTCCAATATTTTGGCCACCTCATGTGAAGAGTTGACTCATTGGAAAAGACCCTGATGTTGGGAGGGATTGGGGGCAGGAGAAGGGGACGACAAAATATGAGATGGCTGGATGGCATCACTGACTCGATGGACACAAGTTTGGGTAAACTCCGAGAGTTGGTGATGGATAGGGAGGCCTGGCATGCTGCAATTCATGGGGTTGCAAAGAGTTGGACACAACTGAGCAACTGAACTGAACTGTCCTCAGTTGTGTCCAACTCTGCGATCCCATAGACTGCATCCCACAAGTCTTCTCTGTCCATGGGATTTCCCAGGCAAAGATACTGGAGTGGGTTTCTATTCCCTACTCTAGGGGATCTTCCCTAACCAGGGATTGAACCTGCATCTTCTGTGTCTCCTGCATTGGCAGGTGGATTCTTTACCACTGAGCTACCTGTGAATCCCTAAAAAAAAAAAAAAAAGTACCAAATTATTAAGTTGAAAACCCCCCAAAATGAGATGAATAATGCATATAAAGCACTGTACATAGAAAAGACCATGTGGAAGATAGAATCAGTGAGTTCAAAGGTAGAACTCTAGCAATGACACATGTAAAAGAAGAGAAAGAAATAAAATCTAAAAAAATGAAATTCTATGAGAACTATCCAACTCTATTAAAAAGGGAAAAATTAAGATAATGGGTATCCCAGAAGGAAAAGGGTAGAAGGTAATATAATAGCATTCATTTAAAGAAAAAGTAGATGAGAACTTCCCAAATATGGGGAAGGAACAGGATACAGAATTTCATGAAACCAAGAGAATACCTAATTACCTCGATGCAAAAAGACTTTCCTCAAGATGTATTATATTAAAACTATCAAAAGTCAGTGACAAAGGCAGAATTTTAAAGTCAGACAGGGGAAAAAAAATGGTAACCTACAAAGAAACTCCTATTAGGCTATCAGTAGATTTCTCTATTGTCAAGGAGAGAGTGGAATGACGTACTCAAAATACTAAAAGATAAAAACTGTCAACCAACAATACACTGTTTAGCAAGATGCCATTCAGCTATGAAGGAGAAATAAAAGCCTTTCCCAGAAAAAACAAAAGCTGAGGGATTTTGTCAACCCTAGACCTGCTTTACAAGACATGTTGAAAGCAGCTCTTCTATCTGAAACAAAAAGGCAAAGGCACATAAAGGTTTGAGTAAGGCTATAGGATCAGACATTTTCAACTCCATATTAGAATGGGCTGTTAAGCAGTTAATTATAGCATAAAGGTTAAAGAGAAAAGACAGTAAAAAATAATTACACCTACTGCAATTTGATAAAATCAAAACATAAAAAAGAGATAGATAGTGTGAGATAAGAGCATAAAAGGGGGAAGAGAAAAAGGATGAAAATCAGGCAAATAAAGATAAGATGCTATCAGCAGAAAAAGGGCTATTTTGTCTATGAGACATCTTAAAAATACCTCACGGCAACCAGTAAACATACATCTATAGCACAGACACACAAAAAAAGAGGAAACTGAGAAAAGCATAGAAAACTACTAACATAAAATGGTAGAAAACAAAAATAAATGAGTTATAGAGCAATCAGAAAAGAAGTAAGATTGCTACCTCATGCCATACACAAAATAAAGTGGACTAAAGACTTGAATATGGCATATGAAACCATAAACTCCTAGCAGAAAGCATAAAGAGTACATTCTTTAACATCAGTTTAGCAGTACCTTTCTGGATGTCTCCTCATGCAAGGGAAGCAAAACCAAAAATAAATAAGTGGAACTACAGCAAATTAAATGGTTTCTGCGTAGCTCAGGAAACCAAAACATAATTAAAAGACAACCTACTAAAAGGAAGTATTTGCAAATCATAAATTTGATAAGAGTTAATGGCCAAAATCACTTCTTGGGAAATAGATGGGGAAACAGTGGAAACAGCATCAGACTTTATTTTGGGGGGCTCCAATATCACTGCAGATGATGACTGCAGCCATGAAATTAAAAGACGCTTACTCCTTGGAAGGAAAGTTATGACCAACCTAGATAGCATATTGAAAAGTAGAGACATTACTTTGCCAACAAAGGTCCATCTAGTCAAGGCTATGGTTTTCCCAGTGGTCATGTCTGGATGAGAGTTGGACTGTGAAGAAAGCTGAGCACCGAAGAATTGATGCTTTTGAACTGTGGTGTTGGAGAAGACTCTTGAGAGTCCCTTGGACTGCAAGGAGATCAAACCAGTCCATTCTAAAGGAGATCAGCCCTGAGATTTCTTTGGAAGGAACGATGCTAAAGCTGAAACTCCAGTACTTTGGTCACCTCATGCAAAGTGTTGACTCATTGGAAAAGACTCTGATGCTGGGAGGATTTGGGGGCAGGAGGAAATGAGGACAACAGAGGATGAGATGGCTGGATGGCATCACCAACTAGATGGACATGAGTTTGAGTGAACTCCGGGTGTTGGTGATGGACAGGGAGGCCTGGTGTGCTGCAATTCATGGGGTCACAAAGAGACACGACTGAGCGACTGAACTGAACTGAACTGAATGGCCAAAATATATAAATAACACATACAAGTCAATAACAACAACAACAAAATCCCAAATTTTAAAAATGGACAAAGGAGCTGAATGAACATTTTTCCAAAGACAACATATGATAGTTCAATAGGCAAATGAAAGGATGTTCAGCATCTGTAATTATTAGAGAAATGCAAATCAAAACCACAATGAGCTATTGCCTCACAACTGTTGAAATGCTATTATCAAAAAGGTAGGAAATAACAAGTGCTGGAGAGGATGTGGATAAAAGAACTCTGTCATTTTGTGCTTACTGCAAGTCAAATGGCTCTGCCAGTTGGGACTACAATTTATCAAGCTGGCAGGGTGACAACTTTCATTGTTGTAGAAAATTTTATCATATATTCAGTTCTGAACAGGTCATATGGAAGAGAGGTGTGAGCAGACAGAACTTACCAATAAGTTCTTGATAACTTGAACTTAGCAATACTGTAATGACACTGACCCAGGAGACAGAGATCATTTGGGTCCTTGGAACCTGGAGCATATCTCCCTGAAAGATTTATCTGCCTCAGCTGCCACCAAGGGTCCTTGAGTTTCAGGATCAGATATAATACAACAAAGCTGGATCTCCCTATGAAAAAATAAAAATAATTTTTGTCACAGTTGCTTCAGAATGAACACAAAGCAAAGAAAGTAGGATGCTGAAGAATTAATTCTTAAAATTATACATTAATAGCTTTAACATCTAGCTAATTCTGCCTCATAAGCAAGATGTTAAGACAGTGACCAGTTTATGGTAGAATAGTGATATATCCGCAAGTGACTTCTGAACTAAAGTTGTTTAATATGCATGTTTGTTGATGCAGTATTGTCACCCAGAAAATCACTCTGCCAGTAATAGCTTCCAGTAGATGTAGCCTTGGTCCTGAAGACACTGGTCGCCAGCTTCAGTGTATCAATATTGGGAAAAGTAGTCAAATATTAGAAATATTTGTGCAAAGAATTAATTGGTGAACAAACCATAATTAGAGGGAAACCCAAAACATCATATGAATAACATTAAAACATAGTTTTTAGAAACATGTGTAGTAATAACTTTATATTAACAAAGCTATGATTGTCTGTGAAGAATACATTAGTTTATTAATCATGCAGAGAAGGTCAGATGAGAACTGAATACGGGATGGATTGTGTTACTCTTTATCATCCATAAACTTTATGTCTGAGTTTAGATGACTAATATATATGTATATATATGTTTTGAAATTTAAAGAAAAAATTTATTGAAGATCTGAAAAAAATTTCTAGGGTCTTTTTTTTGGCAAGGTAATAGTAGGTTATAAAATGAAAATTAATGGAGTAATAAGGCACTTAAAATATATATTTTTTAATTTAAAAAATGATAATAGTAAAAATATATCTAGGATTTTCTCTGGAGCTGTTGTGGACTGTGCGGGGTCTGTTCATTTTCATATAGTTCCTTGGTCCGGCTTGTACTTTTCAAGGTCTATAGGCCCCTTCCTATGTAGTCGGTGCTAAGTACAGGGTTTTAGTCTATTGCACCTGTCACTTCCAAAGCGGCTCCCTCTGTTTATTTTAGCTTCTGTTTGCTGGTCTCTTGAGTGTCTAATTTCTGCCCTGACACAATGGGGGCAGTGGTGGTCACTTTTTTTAGGCTCACTTGTTCAGTCGTGCTGTGGGGAGGGAGGAATACTGCGAACAAATATCACTGGCGTGTGCTCACAGTGTTTGAGCTGCATTGGGTTTGCACCCACTCATGGCTTGTGTACTTTCCCAGTCTACACTGCTCAGGATCTAGTTTGTTCTGCCAGGAACTGTCTGATGTGGGCCCTGGTTTGCGTGCACTTCCCCAGGTCTAAGCCGCTCAGGTTCTCGGGTACTCCACAAAGGGGCAGACTTGGTTGGGCCTGTGTTTTGTGCCCGTCCGAGATCTGAGCAGCTCAGGTGACCAGGTGCTTGGCTAGCACAGTCGCCCCCAGTTGGAGGCTGCGACTTATAGCCTCCCCAGTCCCAGCCCCTTGGTGTTCTGGGTGTACAACAAGCACACCTTCTCAGGTGTGTCATGTGTCTCTTCTGGGGAGCTGATCTCTGGCTGTGACCCTCCTGGCGGATGTTGACCGTCCAGAGTCCCAAGAAGTCTTGGTTAGCAATGAAATCTGTTTACAGTTTGGTGTAGGATGCCTCTCTGGGGCTGCGATTGCCCCCTTCCGGCTCTGGCTGCCCTCATCTGCCTGTCTCCAGTGTGGGATGGGCCGGTCTGTAGCCGGCTAGCTCTGCTCAGTCCTCTGTTCTGTGAGTGAGCCTGGTGGTGTCTTAGGTTAAGCCTTTTCATGGGATAGCTATCCCACAGTCTGGGTTGCTATCTCAGGCTAGTTCCCTCAGATTGCCCTCAGGGTATTCAGGCCCAGTCCTTACCCAAAACACTGCAGCCCGCGCCTCCCTGTCCAGCTCCCACTTGCTAGTGGGGGAGGTGAGCATCTGGGCTGCTGCTCCACTGGGAGTTGCTGTTAGGCACATAATCTGTGGGTTTTAATTATTTATTTTTCCTCCCAATTATTTGCCCTCTGAGATTCCAAAGCTCGTCACAGATCTACCAGAGAAGAGTGTTTCCTGGTGTTTGGAAACCTCTCTTTTTTAAGTCTCCCTTCCCGAGACGGATCTCCATCCCTACCTCTTTTGCCTCTCTTTTTTTCTTTTATATTTGGTCCTACCTCCTTTTGAAGACAATGGGCTGCGTTTCTGGGTGCCTGATGTCCTCTGCCAGCATTCAGAAGTTGTTTTGTGGAATTTGCTCAGCATTCAAATGTTCTTTCAATGAATTTGTGGGGGAGAAAGTGGTCTCCCCATCCTATTCCTCCGCCATCTTAGGACCACCTGAAAAAACAATTTCTAAAAGATTAACTTTTCCAGAAAAATGTAGCTGCACAATATACTGAGTCTATCATGTTAAAACATACATTAGGCACAAATACATAAACTATGAAACAAGCCACCATTCTTCAACAGTCTGAGCAAAGATAAAATGCCTAACAAACAACATGGATGGATGACTCACAAAGGATGGGCTCTTTTTACTTTAAGCACCATAAAAAATTGGAGCAAAAATACATGAGTGTATTCAGTTATATACACTGAATTGAATGTTTGGCACTAGGAGTCAGAGTATTATGTCATATAGCATTAGCACATATTATAAAAGTGCGTAGTATCAAAGGAATAGAAACTACCAGCGTTCAAAAGCAGCTTTCTCAACTAAGCAATAAAACACTCGACAGTTTGCCTCTCTGTTGTCTACCACTGAATACACTGGTAGAAACTTTGAAATGAAAAAAGGAGCTGTAACTCCTTTTATTTTCTCTATTTAAAATCAAACAGAAAACAAACATCAATTTTGTTGTACATGAACATTTACAAAGTACATTGTTTGTACAGGGGAAGGACTAAGAAACAAAATGTGTTTACAGAGATCAAAAGTGAGTGGGTGCAAACACCTCACACAGCTTTCCAATGGTACTCGGAGAGCAACTTCATAATCACTGGCAATAAACAAAGTTGTAGAGTTCTTTGCTTGGTATTTTAGGAAATCATGAAGATAATTCATTCAGTAATAAAGCAAGGCTCTTCTCATCCAGAGGTGAGTAGGCCAACATTGCTCCAATTTTTACAAACAATCTCAGGATATGTGAGGCCCCATACACCTGGGACATAGATGCATCAGGGTGGTCAACAAGGATCTCAGCGTATGTGGCCTCTCAAATTTGTAGAGCACTTGAATGCCCAGCATCACAATGAAGTACCCCTTTATCCTGGCCAAACCTCATTGATTGCATACTCCTTATTATCTATGCTTCTTCAAGATTTCTTGTACTTTCTATAATCCTCTAAAATGGAAGGCTTCACCGGTGGCTTAGCAGTAAAGAATCTGCCTTTGAGCAGGGGCTGCAGGAGACACAGGTTCAATCCATGGGTCAGAAAGATCCCCTGGAGAAGAGTATGGTAATCTACTCCAGAGTTCTTGTGGGAAGAATCCCACGAACAAAGGAGCATGCTGAGTTATGTTCCAAGGGGTGACAAAGAGTTGAAACTACTCAAGCAACATACAATGTGTGAACTAAAATGTAATCAACATTCTTCTTGGCAGGAAGATAAAAAGCTTGTCTTGGCTGGGAACTTTACCCCAGTCACCAACAAGCCACCGTTTGAATTTTTCAGGAATAGTAACTTTGACTTCAGCTCTGCTCATGATGTTTCCTCGCTTTCAAGCATAGGATCTACTTGAGGCCTTCTCTGGGATGGAGTCTGTGGTGTCTGACTGGGGCTGCCACCATCTCCAATCTTGTGTCAGTTTTTGTTCATTTTCACTTCAGCGTTTATCTGCTGCATCCCACCAGGCTTCTTGCCACGGGCAGCAACTCCCCCGATTCTTCCCCTCTGCACACCACTCCTGACTCGTTCTTTGAAGTTTTCCTTGCTTCTGCAGGGTGATAGATATGGGTTTGTGAACTCTGCTTTCTGGAACCCATACAGCCACTGTAATGTGTGAAGTATGTTGCTTGGATCTCTTTTATGGCTACTTGTACCTACTTCCTTTCATAAGGAAGACACGCACGCAAGAAAAAAAAAAAGCACTCTCTCACCTTACTGGGAGTTTGGGCTCCACGTTCTACTTCTGCACCGTTGATAAGAGATTAACTGTGCCCACTGCTCCCACCAGCCCTGACTACTGCCCTCTAGTCTCTCCCTTACACAGCTGTCGGTGAGATACGCCATCAAGCATCACCAGCTCTACATCTTGGGCCTGATTTGCCTGCGTCGACAGCCCACCAAGCACCTGGACCTGAAATAATTTGTTGAGGACCTCAATATTTCGTCAGAAGGAGGATAAGGACCGAGCCACTAAACTAGGTCTTCCAAGACTCAGACAGTAAATAATCTTTCTCAGAGCAGGAGTGACTGGAGACACACATTCAATCCGTGTCATGAAGGTTCCCTGGAGAAGGCCATGGTAAGCCCCTCCTTATTCATGCCTGGAGAATCCCATGGAGATGGTCCTGGTGGGCTACGGTACAAGGGGATGCAATGAGTCAGAGAAGAATCAAGTGGCAAACAACACTCGCACTAGAATAGAATCCACGTCCTAATTGGTAGATAGATGAAAGAGCTTGCATTGTCCAGATACTTACCTCCCAGTCATGAACAAAAGACCATTTCAGTTTTCCAGGAATCCTGACTTTGACTTCAGCTCTGCTCATGAATGTTTCCTGGCTTTAAAGCATAGGATTCACTCGGGCCCTTTTCCGGCAAGGAGGCTGGGATAACTCAGTGGGGCTGCCAGAATTTCCAGTCTTCTGACAGTCCTTTCTCGTTTTCACTTCAACGTCTATCTGCTGCATTGCACCAGGCTTCTTCCCAGGGGTAGACCCGCGCCTGCAC
>NW_024070745.1:0-10260 GCF_014754425.2 Oryx dammah
TAAGGCTGTTTTCACTCTGGGTGTCTCCTGTGCTTACTCGTGGACCATGGCTGACTGAAGCCATGGAATGCTTCCTTACTCACATGCCTGGTGGTTGATGCTGGCTGTGAGCAAAGATCTCAGCTGAGCTGGGGTCAGGAGACGTGCATGGGTTACTTCCATGTGGCTTGGCCCTCCTCACAGTGCTGTTCTAAACTCAGAAGTCACAGGCATCATTTGTCCTCCACCATAACGGTTGACAGTCATACAGGCCCAGCCAGGAGCTGCCAAGATCACATACTAGGATGGAAAGTATTGTTTTGGTTCTCTTTGCAAAATATTTTCTCCCAGGTATTCCCTATATTATCATTTAGATTTATGTTTTGCTTTCTTTTTACTCCTTTTTCTTCTTATTATGTTTCCTACTGTGACTAAAATTGTCTTACTTTCTTTTCTGCCATATCATAGTCAATTTATTTGTTTAGTATGTCCTTCTTTTCATATGGGCTTTCCTTCCTCTATGGTCTAAATTGGGTGTTGGGTACAAATGTTCTTGGAAATTAGATACCAAGTCTTTCATCCAAAGTGTACTTTAAAAAAAAATTAATATATTTAATTGAAAGCTAATTACTTTACAATACTGTGGTGGTTTTGCCTTAACTGATATGAATCAGCCATGGGTGTACAAGTGTCCCCTATCCTGAACCCCCTCCCACCTCCCTCCCCCCCACATCCCATCCCTCCGGGTTGTTCCATTGCCCTGGCTTTGAGTGCCCTGTTTCATGCATCCAACTTGGACTGATGATCTATTTCACATATGGTAATATACATGTTTCAGTGCTGTTCTCTCAAATTAACCCACTCTCGCCTTCTCCCACAGAGTCCAAAAGTCTGTTCTTTATATCTCTGTCTCTTTTGCTGTCTCGCATATAGGGTCATCGTTGCCATCTTTCTAAATTCCATATATATGTGTTAACATACTATATTGGTGTTTTTCTTTCTGATTTACTTCCCTCTGTATAATAGGCTTCAGTTTCATCCACCTCATTAGAACTGATTCAAATGCATTCTTTTTAATCAGTTAGTTCAGCTCAGTCACTCAGTCGTGTCCGACTCTTTGCGACCCCATGAATCGGAGCATGCCAGGCTTCCCTGTCCATCACCAACTCCCAGAGTTTACCCAAACTCATGTCCATTGAGTCGGTGATGCCATCCAGCCATCTCATCCTCTGTCGTCCCCTTCTCGTCCTGCCCCCAATCCCTCCCAACATCAGAGTCTTTTCCAATGAGTCGACTCTTCGCATGAGGTGGCCAAAGTACTGGAGTTTCAGCTTCAGCATCAGTCCTTCCAATGAAAACCCAGGACTACTCTCCTTTAGGATGGACTAGTTGGACCTCCTTGCAATCCAAGGGACTCTCAAGAGTCTTCTCCAACACCACAGTTCAAAAGCATCAATTCTTTGGCACTCATCTTTCTTCACAGTCCAACTTTCACATCCATACATGACCACTGGATAAACCATAGTCTTGACTAGACAGACCTTTGTTGGGAAAGTAATGTCTCTGCTTTTGAATATGCTATCCAGGTTGGTCATAATTTTCCTTATAAGGAGTAAGCATCTTTTAATTTCATGGCTGCAATCACCATCTGCAGTGATTTTGGAGCCCCCAAAAATGAAGTCTGACTGTTTCCACTGTTTCCCCATCTACTTCCCATGAAGTGATGGGACCAGATGCCATGATCTTAGTTTTCTGAATGTTGAGCTTTAAGCCAACTTTTCCACTCTCCTCTTTCACTTTCATCAAGAGGCTTTTTAGTTCCTCTTCACTTTCTGCCATAAGGGTGGTATCATCTGCATATCTGAGGTTATTGTTATTTTTCCTGGCAATCTTGATTCCAGCTTATGCTTCTTCCAGCCCAGCGTTGCTCATGATGTACTCTGCATAGAAGTTAAATAAGTGGGGTAACAGTATACAGCCTTGATGTACTCCTTTTCCTATTTGGAACCAGCCGGTTGTTCCACGTCCAGTTCTAACTGTTGCTGTCTGACCTGCATACAGGTTTCTCAAGAGGCAGGTCAGGTGGTCTGGTATTCCCATCTCTTTCAGAATTTTCCACAGTTTATTGTGATCCACATAGTCAAAGGCTTTGGCATAGTCAATAAAGCAGAAATAGATGTTTTCCTGGAACTCTCTTGCTTTTTCAATGACCTAGCGGATGTTGGCAATTTGATCTCCGGTTCCTCTGCCTTTTCTAAAACCATCTTGAACATCTGGAAGTTCACGGTTCATGTATTGCTGAAGCCTGGCTTGGAGAATTTTGTGAGCAGAGGTTAGACTCTCAAAAAAAGAATATTAAAAATACAAAACAAAATCAATCACAAAAATTATTTTAAAAATATATGGAATTTGCTTTAAAAATAGGGTCTTTTTTCAAGATAATAGTAGGTTATAAAAATGAAAATTAAAGGAGTAATAAAGAACTTAAAAATTAAAAAAATTAAAAAGTGATAATAGTAAAAATATATCTAAGAATTTCTCTGGAGCTTTTGTGAGCAGTGTGGGGTCAGTTCAGTTACAGATAGTTCCTTGTTCCAGGTTGTATTTCTTCTCAAGGTCTAGCAGTCCCCTCCAATGCTTAGTCAATGTTAACTACAGGGTTTTAATCTGTTGCACCTGTCACTTCCAGAGCAGTGCCCTCTTTGCTTATTTTGGTTTCCTCTCTTTCCCAGTCTCTTCAGTGCCTAATTTACGCCCTGACACAAGGGGGTGAAGGTGGTCACTTTATTTAGGCTCCCTTGTTCAGTTGTGTTGTGGGGAGGGAGGAACACTGTAAACAAATATCGCTGGCGTGTGTTGGGAGCGCTCGCAGTGTGTGGACCACACTGAGTTTGTCCCAGCTCACAGCGGCATGTGCTTTCTGGGTCTACACTGCTCAGGCTCCAGGTTGCTCTGCAGGGCACTGACCAAAGCAGACCTGTATTTGGTGCACTTTCCAGGTCTAAACTGCTCAGGTTCAGTTTCTCATGTACTATACAAGGGCACAGATTCAACTGGGCATGTTTTGTGCCCTTCCCAGGTCCGAGCAGCTCAGGTGACCAGGTGCTTTGTGAGTGCACTGTCCCAGGTGGGCCATGCATCTGAATCACTTCCCTGTCCCAGCTGCTCTGTTCCCAACCTCCCTGCACCCCGCCACCGCCCCACCCGAGAGCACCATCTCAGGGGTGCCGTGTGTCTCCTCTGGGGAGCTGATCTCAGGCCGTGACCCTCCTGGCGGATGTCAACCATCCAGGATCCCAGGAAGACATGGTTAGCAGCTGAGAGACTGCCCACAGTTTGGTGGAGGGTGCCATCTCTGGGGCCGAGATTGCCCCTTGCCTTCCAACTCTGGCCGGGGCTCGCCTGCCTCTCTGCCTCTGGTGGTGGGGGAGGGGCCTGTATGCAGGCAGCTAGCTTTCCTTTGGTGTTCCCTCAATCCTTTGTTCTGTGAGAGGGCCAGGTTGCACATTAAGTTAGAGCCTTTTGTTGGAAAGTTCTTTCTCTTTTTTTTTTCTCTCTGGATATCCCACATTTTGGGTTACTGCCTCACCTAAGTTCCCTCAGATTGTCCTCAGGGCATTCAGGCCCAGTCCTTATCCTAAGCATGCAGCCCATGCCTCCTTGTCCAGCCCCCATTTGCTGGTGACAGAGGCGAGCACCTGGGCTACTTCTCTGCTGGCAGTTGTGGTTAGGTGCATATTCTGTGGGTTTTTGTTTTTCTTTTTCCTCCCAGTTTATGTTGCCCTCTGAGATTCCAAAACTCCCCACAGACCTGCCGATGAAACGGTTTCCTACTGTGTGGAAACTTCTCCTCCTTCATGATCCCCTCCCCAGGATGGATCCCTGTCGTCCTTAACTCTTTTGTCTCTCTTTTTCTCTTTTATAAATTGTTCTACCTCCTTTGGAAGAGAATGGTCTGCCTTTCTGGGTGCCTGGTGCCCTCTGCCAGCATTCAGAAGTTGTTTTGTGGAAGTCACTCAGCATTCAAATGATCTTTTGATGAATTTGTAGGGGAGAAAGTAGTCACCCTGTCCTATTCCTCTGCCATCTTGGGACCACCCTCCAAAGTGTACTTCCCCCACCCCCCACCAAGATGGAATATTATCTTCCCCCTGCTTTACATCTAGGGTTTGTTTTCCAGCCTAAAAAGATAAAACCATCAAAAATTGTTGTTGTTCAGTCTCAAGTAATGTCCGACTTTTTGTGACCCCATGGACTGCAGATCGCCAGCCTTCCCTGATCTTCACCATCTCCCCAAGTTGGCTCAAACTCATGTCCATTGAGTCGGTGATGCCATCCAAACATCTCATCCTCTGCCTCTCACTTCTCCTCCTGTTCTCAATCTTTCCCAGCATCAGGATCTTTTTCAGTGAGTTGGCTCTTTGCATCAAGTAGCCAAAGTATTTGGAGCTTCAACTTCAGGATCATTCCTTCCAATGAGCATTCAGGGTTGATTTCCTTTAGGATTGACTGTTTTGATCTCCTTGCAGTCCAAGGAACTCTCAAGAGTCTTCTCTAGCACAACAATTCAAAAGTATCAATTCTTCAGCATTCAGCTTCTTTATGGTCCAACTCTCACATCTTTATATGATTACTGGAAAAACCATAGTGTTGACTATTCACACCTTTGTGAACAAAGTAATGTCTCTGTTTTTAATATGCTGTCTAGGTTTATCACAGCTTTCCTTCCAAAGAACAAGTATCTTTTAATTTCATGGATGCAGTCACTGTTCACAGTGATTTGGAGCCCAAGAAAATAATATGCCTTTGTTTCCACTATTTCTCCTTCTATTTGCCATGAAGTGATGAGACCGGATGCTATGATCTTACTTTTTTGCATGTTGAGTTTCAAGCCAGCTTCCCCTCTTGACTCCCATTAAATAGAAGGTAGATGTGGCAATGAGCCCTCTGGGACCTGGCCAAAAAAGTGAAGAATACAAGCAGGCTGGGTCCCTAACAAATTGGAATCACCATTTCAACCCACCACTGCTTAAATCAGGACAAGAGAAAAATAAACTGTAGTCTTGTTTTAGCCACTGTTTTTGGGGGGGTTCTCTGCAACTTTAAAATATACAGTCAATTCTGGAAATTACTAGAGACTCAAAGGACACAGATAATGAATTCAGGATGGATGAGGCCAAACTCTTTTTTACCATCTCAGTATCTTACTGTCAATGAATATCTATGAAATTCAGTAAGCATGCAGCACTATGAAAAAGAAACAAAATTCTGTTCTACTGGAGCTTACACCTAGTGTTATTTGATAAACTCTTCATAGACATGCCTCCCCCACCTCTTTCCAGTAAGGGAAGTGTTCTTATCTGCATTTTAGAGATAAAGACATTAAAGTCCACGGATTTTCAATAAATATCCTGGGATCACACAGCTGGTAAGCAGTACAATCTGGATTGACACACCAGTTCAATTCTGTCACTCAGTCGTGTCCAACTTTTTGTGACCCCGTGAATCGCAGCACAACAGGCCTCCTTGTCCATCACCAACTCCCGGAGTTCACTCAGATTCACGTCCATCGAGTCAGTGATGCCATCCAGCCATCTCATCCTCTGTCGTCCCCTTCTCCTCCTGCCCCCAATCCCTCCCAGCATCAGAGTCTTTTCCAATGAGTCAACTCTTCGCATGAGGTGGCCAAAGTACTGGAGTTTCAGCTTCAGCATCATTCCTTCCAAAGAAATCCCAGGGCTGATCTTCAGAATGGACTGGTTGGATCTCCTTGCAGTCCAAGGGACTCTCAAGAGTCTTCTCCAGCACCACAGTTCAAAAGCATCAATTCTTTGGCGCTCAGCCTTCTTCACAGTCCAACTCTCACATCCATACATGACTACTGGAAAACCCATAGCCTTGACTAGATGGAACTTAGCAAAGTAATGTTTCTGCTTTTGAATATGCTGTCTAGGTTGGTCATAACTTTTTTTCCAAGGAGTAAGCGTCTTTTAATTTCATGGCTGCAGTCAGTTACCATCTGCAGTGATTTTGGAGCCCAAAAAATAAAGTCTGACACTGTTTCCACTGTTTCCCTAACTAGTTCCCATGAAGTGATGGGACCGGATGCCATGACTTCATTTTCTGAATGTTGAGCTTTAAGCCAACTTTTCCACTCTCCTCTTTCACTTTCATCAAGAGGCTTTTGAGTTCCTCTTCACTTTCTGCCATAAGAGTGGTGTCATCTGCATATCTGAGGTTATTGATATTTCTCCCAGCAATCTTGATTCCAGCTTGTGTTTCTTCCAGTCCAGCATTTCTCATGATGTACCCTGCATATAAGTTAAATAAGCAGGGTGACAATATACAGCCTTGACGTACTCCTTTTCCTATTTGGAACCAGCTGGTTGTTCCATGTCCAGTTCTAACTGTTGCTTCCTGACCTGCATACAGGTTTCTCAAGAGGCAAGTCAGGTGTTCTGGTATTCCCATCTCTTTCGGAATTTTCCACAGTTTATTGTGATCCACACAGTCAAGGCTTTGGCATAGTCAATAAAGCAGAAATAGATGTTTTTCTGGAACTCTCTTGCTTTTTCCATGATCCAGTGGATGTTGGCAATTTGATCTCTGGTTCCTCTGCCTTTTCAAAAACCATCTTGAACATCAGGAAGTTCATGGTTCACGTATTGCTGAAGCCTGGCTTGGAGAATTTTGAGCATTACTTTACTAGCATGTGAGATGAGTACAATTGTGCGGTAGTTTGAGCATTCTTTGGCATTGCCTTTCTTTGGGATTGGAATGAAAACTGACCTTTTCCAGTCCTGTGGCCACTGCTGAATTTTCCAAATTTCCTGGCATATTGAGTGCAGCATTTTCACAGCATCATCTTTCAGGATTTGAAATAGCTCAACTGGAATTCCATCACTTCCACTAGCTTTGTTTGTAGTGATACTTTCTAAGGCCCACTTGACTTCACATTCCAAGATGTCTGGCTCTAGATGAGTGATCACACCATTATCATTATCTGGGTCGCGAAGATCTTTTCTGTACAGTTCTTCTGTGTATTCTTGCCACCTCTTCTTAATATCTTCTGCTTCTGTAGGTCCCTACCATTTCTGTCCTTTATCGAGCCCATCTTTGCATGAAATGTTCCCTTGGTATCTCTAATTTTCTTGAAGAGATCTCTAGTCTTTCCCATTCTGTTCTTTTCCTCTATTTCTTTGCATTGATCACTGAAGAAGGCTTTCTTATCTCTTCTTGCTATTCTTTGGAACTCTGCATTCAGATGCTTATATCTTTCCTTTTCTCCTTTGCTTTTTGCTTCTCTTCTTTTCACAGCTAATTGTAAGGCCTCCCCAGATAGCCATTTTGCTTTTTTGCATTTCTTTTCCATGGGGATGCTTTTGATCCCTGTCTCCTGTACAATGTCACGAACCTCGTTCCATAGTTCATCAGGCACTCTATCTATCAGATCTAGGCCCTTAAATCTATTTCTCACTTCCACTGTATAATCATAAGGGATTTGACTTAGGTCATACCTGAACGGTCTAGCGGTTTTCCCTACTTTCTTCAATTTAAGTCTGAATTTGGTAATAAGGAGTTCATGATCTGAGTCACAGTCAGCTCCTGGTCTTGTTTTTGTTGACTGGATAGAGCTTCTCCATCTTTGGCTGCAAAGAATATAATCAATCTGATTTCGGTGTTGACCATCTGGTGATGTCCATGTGTAGAGTCTTCTCTTGTGTTGTTGGAAGAGGGTGTTTGCTATGACCAGTGCATTTTCTTGGCAAAACTCTATTAGTCTTTGCCCTGCTTCATTCCTCATTCCAAGGCCAAATTTGCCTGTTACCTCAGGTGTTTCTTGACTTCCCACTTTTGCATTCCAGTCCCCTAGAATGAAAAGGACATCTTTTTTAGGTGTTACTTCTAAAAGGTCTTGTAGGTCTTCATAGAACCGTTCAACTTCAGCTTCTTCAGCGTTACTGGTTGGAGCATAGATTTGGATTACCATGATATTGAATGGTTTGCCTTGGAGACGAACAGAGATCATTCTGTCGTTTTTGAGATTGCATCCAAGTACTGCATTTCGGACTCTTTTGTTGACCATGATGGCTACTCCATTTCTTCTGAGGGAATCCTGCCCGCAGTAGTAGATATAATGGTCATCTGAGTTAAATTCACCCATTCCAGTCCATTTTAGTTCGCTGATTCCTAGAATATTGACGTTCACTCTTGCCATCTCTTGTTTGACCACATCCAATTTGCCTTGATTCACGGACCTGACATTTCAGGTTCTCAACCCCATGCCCGAGGCCAGAGGCAGTGGCTGGGAGGAGCAACCCCACGTCCAAGGAGTGGTGGCTGTGTGGGCGCAGGAGGGCCTAGAGGAGCCATCCCACGTTGAAGGTCTGGAAGGGCAGCAGCGAGGAGATACCCCTCGTCCAAGGTAAGGAGCAGCAGCTGCGTGTTGCTGGAGCAGCGGTGAAGAGATACCCCATGGCCAAGGTAAGAGAAACCCAAGTAAGATGGTAGGTGTTGCAAGAGGACATCAGAGGGCAGACACACTGAAACCATACTCACAGAAAACTAGTCAATCCAATCACACTAGGACAACAGCCTTGTTTAACTCAGTGAAACTAAGCCATGCCCATGGGGCAACCCAGGGTGGGCGGGTCATGGTGGAGAGGTCTGACAGAATATTGTCCACTGGAGAATGGAATGGCAAACCAGTTCAGTACTCTTGCCTTGAGAATCCCATGAACAGTATGAAAAGGCAAAATGATAGGATACTGAAAGAAGAACTCCCCAGGTCAGTAGGTGCCCAATATGCTACTGGAGATCAGTGGAGAAATAAGTCTAGAAAGAATGAAGGGATGGAGCCAAAGCAAAAACAATACCCAGCTGTGGATGTGACTGGTGATAGAAGCAAGGTCCGATGCTATAAAGAGCAATATTGCATAGGATTGACACTTACCTCATTCCAAAGCCATACCCTCAACTCTAAGCTATCACTGTGTTTCTTCCTTCGCAGGCATGTCCAACTCTTTGCAACTTCTTTGGACCTTAGCCTGCTGTGCTCCTTTGTTCATGAGATTTTTCAGGCAAGAATGCCAGAGCGGGTTGCCATTTCCTGCTCCAGGGATCCTTCCTGACCCAGGGGTTGAACCTGGGTGTCCTGTATTACTGGCAGATTCTTTTCCTGCTGAATCATTGGGGAAGCCCAACATCATTAAGTTAGCTGTTTGCAAACTGTGGTTGGTAGAACCCAGCAGTCCCCAGAAGTCTGGCAGGGATTGTCATGGCTGGAGGGATGTGACTATGATGGATGAAGGGACAGGTTTTTCCCATGAATACAGAAAATACCTGAAATTATCTCATTGCGACAGCTAAGGAGACTGCAAGGTCAAGAAGGGAGGACAATCAGCTCTTAGGGTGAACCAATAGTGAAGGACAGCAGGGTGATGTCCAAGTCACGGCAGGTCCCCCAAACAGATGGTTTTGGAGACCAGAGGCCCCAGACACTTGTACTCCTGACACCCTTTGGGGACCTCAGGCTCACACCACTTTTGTGGGAGTGGGGGAGGAGTGCTTCAACTTACAAAGCAAGCTGTAAACAAATAGTGTATTGCACACTCACACACACACACTTCAAAGAAAAGTGATTAATAAAGAAACACAGCACAATGTTAACTTGGATTTCCCTGGGCGCTAGCATTCTGGGAAATATTTTACAAGCCCGTCTCTACATTTTTGGGGTTTCTCCGTGATCGTTAAAGATGATATCAGACCAGGAATAAAACACTAATAAAAGTCAATAACTCTTTAAAAATAACAATAATTTGGAGTAGTTTTCAATGATTCATTTGATGTTTTCTGAGTTGTCACATCTTCCTCAGTGAGTATTTCATAAACAGAAGAAACCTCTAACATGGGAAAGATTTCTATGTGTGTTTATTTACTGGCTATTTTTTAAGGACAAAAACATCTATTTCGGTAACTAGATTGTTTGTGTAGACCTAACGAATCCTGTTACCAGAAATGTTCATCTGCCCTTTTCCAGGATGAGGTCTTGTTCCCTCCTACATTTCGCAAGCCAGAGAGGAGGTTTTGCAGGATAAATAGACAAACGCAGTCATGAAACACCTGCATCCAAGCAGACGGTGACTTCGGATCCATTCCCCACATCCCGCTCTCGCAGGCAGGTAATCTGTGATGTTCCCACACTGGGAGCCAAGGGACCCCTTCCCCAGGGTGATTCTGGCCTCGATCAGGGGTCGGTAGGGCCTGAGGCAGGAGGGAGGC
>NW_024070746.1:0-10256 GCF_014754425.2 Oryx dammah
ATCATTCCTTCCAAAGAAATCCCAGGGCTGATCTCCTTCAGAATGGACTGGTTGGATCTCCTTGCAGTCCAAAGGACTTTCAGGAGTCTTCTCCAACACCACAGTTCAAAAGCATCAATTCTTCGGCACTCAGCCTTCTTCACAGTCCAACTCTCACATGCATACATGACCACAGGAAAAACCATAGCCTTGACTAGACAGACCTTAGTTGGCAAAGTAATGTCTCTGCTTTTGAATATACTATCTAGGTTGGTCATAACTTTTCTTCCAAGGAGTAAGTGTCTTTTAATTTCATGGCTGCAATCACCATCTGCAGTGATTTTAGAGCCCCAAAAAGTAAAGTCTGACACTGTTTCCACTGTTTCCCCATCTATTTTCCATGAAGTGATGGGACCGGATGCCATGATCTTCGTTTTCTGAATGTTGAGCTTTAAGCCAACTTTTTCACTCTCTTCTTTCACTTTCATCAAGAGGCTTTTTAGCTCCTCTTCATTTTCTGCCATAAGGGTGGTGTCATCTGCATATCTGAGGTTATTGATATTTCTCCTGGCAATCTTGATTCCAGCTTGTGTTACTTCCAGTCCAGCGTTTCTCCCAGTCCAGCGTTTCTCATGATGTACTCTGCATAGAAGTTAAATAAGCAGGGTGACAATATACAGCCTTGACGTATTCCTTTTCCTATCTGGAACCAGTCTGTTGTTCCACATCCAGTTCTAATTGTTGCTTCCTGACCTGCATACAGATTTCTCAAGAGGCAGGTTAGGTGGTCTGGTATTCCCATCTCTTTCAGAATTTTCCACAATTTCTTGTGATCCACACAGTCAAAGGCTTTGGCATAGTCAATAAAGCAGAAATAGATGTTTTTCTGGAACTCTCTTGCTTTTTCCATGATCCAGCAGATGTTGGCAATTTGATCTCTGGTTCCTCTGCCTTTTCTAAAACCAGCTTGAACATCAGGGAGTTCACGGTTCACGTATTGCTGAAGCCTGGCTTGGGGAATTTTGAGCATTACTTTACTAGCATGTGAGATGAGTGCAATTGTGCAGTAGTTTGAGCCTTCTTTGGCATTACCTTTCTTTGGGATTGGAATGAAAACTGACCATTTCCAGTCCTGTGGCCCCTGCTGAGTTGTCCAAATTTGCTGGCATATTGAGTGCAGCACTTTCACAGACAGGTTAATATGGGTGCTCTAAACCTAAAACTTCTCTTCAATGAAAGACACCTTAAAAATGTGAAAAGACAGGCTTCAAATTTGGAGATGTCTGCAATATTTAGATTAAAGAAAAAATAAAATATTCTTATAAATCAATAAGAAAACATAATAAATATAATATGTAGTGAACAAATATGGAAAAATTTCAAGCTCACTAGAAATCAGGGAAATGGAAATCAAAACTACAAAGGTATTGACAGCTATTCAAATGTCAAAAATTAAGAATAACAACTCCAAAGAGTTGGACATGACTGAGTGACTGAACTGAAGAATAACTACTCCAAGTTTATGGGATGCCAGAGATCAAAGATATTTTTTAAACCATTGCTAAAAATATTGAAAAATAATTTGGAATTATCATATAAAATTAAACTTTTACATGCCCAATTATCCTATGATTCCACTCTTCAGGATATTGTGACAAAAGATAGGACACAGGGAAAATAAACTTATGAAGTGATATATCTATGAATGTTTAATGAAGGAGAATTCATAACAACAAAACTGGGAAAAAATTAAATTCCCATCATTTAGACTATGGATAAACTATATCTGTATTATGGAATACTATATCACAGTGAAGATGGAGAAACTATATCTACAAGTTTTAAAACAAGTCATCCCATTTACTTGCATGTTAATGTAAGGAAACATATTTTCTTAAGCATTTTTTATGTATCAAATGGGAACCATACTGTCTATTCTGAAGACTTTGTGTACTGAAATAATGGATGCATGCAGTTTCTGAAACATCTTTACCATAAAAAATACTATCAATTACTTACAATCATTATTTATGGTGCATTTTATTCACTTGAAATATTTTCTTATGGATGCAAATGTACCTAAAAGCAACTTCTTTCTCTCTTTTTCTCTGTCTTTCTGTATCTCCCTCTGTCTCTCTCTCACTTACACACACACACACACACACACACACACACACACTGAAATATTTTTCTACTATAGTTAAATTGCATAGAGGAAAATTTTAATTATTAACTTTTAATGTCTAGGAGAAAATATAGGTATTCTAGAGGCACATCAAAAATATACTCTATCATTTCTAGGTCTCTGAAAAAGCACTAAAATTAAATTCATTAATTCTTTCATTTATATATCTTTGTTACATACTAGGGGTCTATATCATTTATAAAAGACTGTTTCCATGTATCACTGGATTTAAGTCACTGCTTTACCTATACTCTTAGGCTCTATAAAGCAAGGAAACACTAAAAATCCTAAACCATTAGCATGAAAGTAATGCTGTTCTACAAGAAAGTCTGTCATAAGGTTTGTACAACATAAAGTTTTCACTCTAACCAACATCAAAAGGTTTCAGAAATTTCAGAGGAGATGGAATAGCTCGTGGAAGTACACAGATGAAAGGTACAAAATGTTTCACTGAAATGTCAAAGTCCAGAAACTTCAGTGGCAGAAGTAAAACTGTAGACAACAAAATGGGAAGAGATGAGAGAAATACAGATTAAAATAAAGATAATTTCCTGAGGGTAAAATAAAACTCATATCATTCAGGGATTGATTGTTCACAATTGAGGTTTAAATTAATCAAGGTACCTATAATCTATGTCTGAATTTTTGTATTTCTCTGACTTCATTGCCCATCACTTAATTCATTTTTTTTATAGTGAAGAGTTATTCACTGACACTGTTATTTTGAGAACACAAGCATTTCACAATCAAGAAAACATAGCGCTCTTAGCCCATACTTTATAAGACTAATAGAAATAGTATTCTTGGGACTAAATATTACAAATTAAATTCAGTGCCTGGCCTGAATTATTGGAAAGAAATCTACAAAACCTGCTAGGTAGGCTTTATAGTTCTACATTTTATAAGTCATGGCAAATGTGACCTAGATTTTCTCTTCCAGAAAAGAGAAGTTTCCTCTGTCATTCAGGATTAAGAGTAAGACAAAAACTCATTTTCAAAGAATCATTCCAGCTAAATTCTTTCTCTTTATTTTTCATTTTATATTTCCTATAGTCATGAAAGTGAAAAACTCATCCTCCCTTAGAAATATGATTCCTCCCAAATACCAATGTGTGTTAGTCACTCAGTCGTATCCAACTCTTTGCAATCCTGTGGACTGTAGCCTGCCAGGCTCCTCTGTCCATGGAACTCTCCAGGAAAGAATACCAGAGTGGGTTGCCATTCCCTTCCCCAGAGGAACTTCCCAACCCAGGGATCGAACCCATGAAATACTGGTGGTGGAAGAATAGAACTCAATACAGTAAGGTATTGGCTCTTTTAGACTGTTTATATCATTGAAAGCAGTTTCTCTTTAGTTCCAGAAGTATTCTTTGGAAGGACTGATGCAGAAGCTGAAGCTTGAATGCCTTGGCCACCTAATTGGTGACCACCTAATGAGAGCCAACTCACTGGAAAAGATCTTGTTGCTGGGAAAGATTGAGGGCAAAAGGAGAAGGGGTCAACAAAGGATGAGATGGTTGGATGGCATCACTGACTCAATGGGCCTGAGTTTGAGCACCCTCTGAGAGATAGTGAAAGACAGGGAAGCCTGGCGTGCTGCAGTCCATGGGGTCACAGAGTTTGACACGACTGAGCGACTGAACAACAACAAAGTGCTTTGAGGCTAAATACTGAAACAGCCTTATGTCTATTAAAATGTGAAGATGCCACACATAAAATGAAAAAAAAAAAAACTGAAAATCATTCCATGGCACCCACACTCATAGCAAAACTATCTCTCTTGGTTTAGAAATAGCTTTTACAGGTCTTTGTTACACCTGTGTCCCCTTTTCTGCAGGTAAGTTTGCACCTATATGTATCAGAGCTCAAACCAAATTGGCCAAATATCATTGGAGGAAAAGTCTATGCACTTATCCTAACTTAAGACATACAAACTTCTCCTAAAACACTTACTCAGGTTTAGTAGAGTAAACATACCTTCTCCTCTTGGTCATCAATCTTAATGAGTCTAGGGCCCAGGTCTTGGCCTGATTTCTTGTACTCACTCCAAGTTTTTTCTTCTTTTGAAAAATAACACTTCTTTCCACAGCAAGACCATTTTATTGACACGTGTCATAGTCTATCTTGAAAACAAAACTACCATCATCCACAACCTTAAGACCTTTAGTGACCTGTATATTTTCTTTACTTCACTGCTTACTTCAGACTGAATGATCAGTAAATAGATTATTTTCTGTGTCCCAAAAGCCTATATTTTAAAAATAGCTCTTCTACCATATTCTGTAGGTAAGAATACTGTTGAGCCAGAGACTGTCTCTGACAGACTCAAGGCCTTTGATAAGATTACACTGAGAAATTTGTCTCAAATGTAGATAAATTATAACAGAATGAAATATTTCTCCCTAAAGGGCAAAATCCATCAAAGTGAATACATGGCAATGATATTAATTCTAAAAACTCTTTGCTTTGAGAAATATTTATAGGTAGCATCTGTGTGTGCTCAGTCGTGTTCAACTCTTTGCAACCCCATGGACTATAGCCCACCAGGCTCTTCTGCCCATGGGATTCTCTAGGCAAGAATACTGGAGTGGGTTGCCATTTCCTAATCCAGGGGATCTTCCTGACCCAGGGATCAAACCCAAGTGTCTTGAGTCTCCTGAATTGGTAGGAGGATTGTTTACCACTGAGCCACCTGGAAATCTTATGACTAGCATAGAACATCCAAATAATCAAGTAACTATGATGGTATCATAGGATTTTTGTGAAAGTATCCAATTAACTATAGTAAAACATGGATTCAAGAAGAAAGATGAGTAAAATTAAAATTTCTGCCAAAGTTTCAATATAAAGTTTTAAAATTACATTTTGAAATAGTACAGAAGCGGATATTTCCATGAAAAAATACCTTAGATATCAGCCTAAGTATTTAATACTTGCCTGTATTAGGTGGTAAAACTACGTGATTCTCAACTTCTGGTGCAGAAATTTTCCTTTCTGTTGTATTTTGTATTTTGCATTCACAATAGCCCTGTAACACTTCAACCCATATTGTAAAAATAAGATCATGAATGGCTTTAAGATAAGATGACATTATTATAATTTATTGTATGATGTTGGCTAAATTGAAACAATCAGTGAATATGTAAAGTTAAAATATTGTGAAGTGTTGAAGCATAAAAAAGCTCTTTAAATAATAGCTGCATATATTTGACTCTGTTATTTTTAAAGTGAGTAAAACAATAATAAGCATTTATACAACAGAAAACATAAAGTGGAAATAAAGAAACAATTAAAACTGTTTTTTAGCCATATATTCTTCTCAAATAACAATTTCAAACTTGTGATTCTACTCAGTATACATTAACCTGGAAAGACACCCAAAATGGTTTGAAGTGAACCAAATAATTAATAATTATCAGGAAAACACATTGAAATGCAAGAATAATGTACAAAATGATACATATCAGTACCCATAATTTATATTTTAATAACATAAAAAGGGATCAAATTTACTCTTTTCTAATGAAGTAGTATTGCAGTAAGGTAAGGAATGTAATAATCAAATAAAATGCTCTAAGTCTTGGTCCATATGGCAAATTCAAACTTATGTGAAAAATAATTTCAAATAGATATAATTTCAAACAGAAAGTTTCAAATAATTTCAAATTCAAATTCCTTACTAAAATTTTTGTATGACTTCAGCTATTTTGTGTGGCATAAGAACTTTATGATAACAAGATAATGATATTACCATCAATATCATAGTCATTATCCTCTGGAATCTAACATTTCTATAGAACTTTATGAAGCTCAACAGCAGTTCAGCAGTTATAGTATCTCATTTTTTTAAGTTCTGGTTCATTGCTCTCATGATCAATATGTGTACCTGATACTCATATGTATATCCTAAGCCTATGGTTACCAGCAGGAGTAAAAAGCACACTAATCCCAGGATTGCTGCAACAATATGCTGCGGAAACGCTGCACAAAATCAGAAGGCAAATATGTGGTAAGCAAAACCCCCAGAATCAGAGCAAAAGTGAACTTATTGTGGAGTTTCAGACTAATATCACTATTTAGTTGATCACAAATGTCATTGAATATTGCATTTAAATACACCTCTTAATATATTAAGAACTAGGTATGTAATAAATACATGGACACAACTGTTATCATTTCATTTTTTCTTACTTGACACTGTTTCCAGTAAACAACCAAATATATAGGAAAAGAGTTTCCTTGGGGACTCAATGGTAAAGAAACAGCCTGCAGTGCAGGAGACGTGGGTTCAATCCCTGGGTCGGGAAGATCCCCTGGAGAAGGAAATGACAACCTACTCCAATATTCTTGCTGAGAAATCCCATGGACAGAGGAGTCTGGCAGAATACATTCTATGGGGTGGCAAAAGAGTCAGATACAACTTAGGAACTAAACAACCACAGCATATAGAAAAAAGTATTTACCTTTTTATCAGCTGGATGCCTTTTATCCTTCTTTGAATAGGAGAATTTCTGGTTTATGAGTCACCCTCTCTTCTCACTCATTTTTGAAGACTATAGGCAAAGAACATACTAAGAATCCTTCATAAGGTTTCATAAGGTATAATTAATTCAGTGGAAAAATGGCAACATATTCATCATTAAGTAATGGGGTGCTAAGTGAATAATAACCAAGATGATCTTAAAAAGTGAAATAAAATATCCATTTCTCTGGGAATATCAGAAAATATGCTTTTTAAAATTTCTCTTTCTGGAGCTTTTAGAACTCATTTTCTGTATGGTTAAGTAATGATCCATGACAGCTTATGGACATGTTACATTAAACTTTCAAACTTAAAAAACAATGTAATTGGTTGCAAAGTTTTAGAAATGATATATTTTGCACTCATCAAAAACCCAGATTAATATCTTCTTTTGAGAAGTATTATATCTTATCACTTAGTATCTGTATTAGACTCAAATGGCACACATATTGGTACACCAAATACAGTAACCCCTTTGAAGAATATACACACACAGTCTACTTTGGCAAATTCGCTTAACTGACCAATTGTATTATACCAGATCCTATCATTCACTTTTCTTGTTCCTTCAACAGTATGGTCACTGGAGTTCATAACTTGAATCTTAGATTTTGAGGAAAACACAGTAACCATGAGATTCAAAGAAAGAGCCTTTGAAAAGTGACATTAAAGGTGCCAAAGATGTCTTGTGGCACTAATAACAACCCTATATGGTGTGATTATTTTTCAATCTATAAGTGAGAAAAATTGAGCCTAAATAATATAAATATTTCTAAGATCAATCATATATTGACCAATTCTTCATATATTGATCTTAGAAATATTTATGATTGATCTTAGAAATATTTATAAGATCAATCAACTAATAAGTGATCATCTTGAATCAAAATCCATATGTGTGTGTGTGTACATACTTATATATAACTCCAAAATATAATTTCTCATCTATACTTCCACAAAAATATAACCTCTGTCTACTCCAGAAAAATAAATAAATTTAAGGAGGAAAAAATTCTGAAGAAATGCAAGGTTTACTTTTTTTCTATTTTAGCCCAATAAGGCTTAGAATGGAGACAAATATGTTCTATTCAGCAAGATATGGATGGATTTTTAAAGAATGTGGTACTAAATCTGCTCTGAAACAAGAGGAACAATAAAGTTTGAAGCTATTTTAGGAAGGTGTGAATAATCAGAGACATAATCTTTTGATATTTAGCAGACTATAAAACAAGGCAATTCAAGTTTCTCTGAAATAACTTTGTAATTGAATCTAGGAGACAGAGTTATAATCTTTGTTATGATACAAATTAATTTTATGACTTTAAGAAAATAACTATTCTAACTTTCTCATACACATAAACAGAGGTTAGAAGAGACGATTTCAAGTTTCATTTTTGAGTCTAAAATTCCATCTTAAGTGTAATTCTAAAGTAAATCCAATATGGATAGAATTGGTAATTAGTATAGCTGGAATGGGTGAATTTAACTCAGATGACCATTATATCTACTACTGCGGGCAGGAATCCCTCAGAAGAAATGGAGTAGCCATCATGGTCAACAAAAGAGTCCAAAATGCAGTACTTGGATGCAATCTCAAAAATGACAGAATGATCTCTGTTCGTTTCCAAGGCAAACCATTCAATATCACAGTAATCCAAGTCTATGCCCCAACCAGTAATGCTGAAGAAGCTGAAGTTGAACGGTTCTATGAAGACCTACAAGACCTTTTAGAACTAACACCCAAAAAAGATGTCCTTTTCATTATAGGGGACTGGAATGCAAAAGTAGGAAGTCAAGAAACACCTGGAGTAACAGGCAAATTTGGCCTTGGAATGCAGAATGAAGCAGGACAAAGACTAATAGAGTTTTGCCAAGAAAATGCGCTGGTCATAGCAAACACCCTCTTCCAACAACACAAGAGAAGACTCTACACATGGTCAACACCGAAATCAGATTGATTATATTCTTTGCAGCCAAAGATGGAGAAGCTTCTTTTTTTTAGTAGTATCTTTGTCTGATTTGACATCAGGATGCTGGTGGTTTCTTAGAATGTCTTGAGTGTTCCCTCCTTTTCAGTCTTTTAGAATAGTGCAAAAACTAATATAAATTTTTTCTTTGCATATTTGGTAAAATTCCCCAGTGAAGCCATCCAGACGTGGGGAAATTTTTTAATTCCTTTTTAAAAAAATTTATTTTATTTTACTTTGTTTTACTTTACAATACTGTATTGGTTTTGCCATACATCAACATGAATCCACCCTGGGTGTACATGATAACAGATTCAATTTCACTTCGAGTGATTATTCTGTTCAAAATATCTTTTTTTCTTAACTCACTTTGAAAGGTTGTACATTTTTAGAAACTTGTTCATTTCTTCTAGGTTGTCCAGTTTGTTGACATAAGGATTCATAGTATTTTCTTATTTTTAAAAAATTTCTCTGGTATTTGTTATTTCTCATTTTTATTATTATTACTTTTTTAAATTCAAGCTCTCTTTTCTTCTTGGTGAGCTTGGCTTGATTTTCTTTACATTCTCAAAAAAATTTTTTTATCTTTATTTCCTCTATTGTTTTTAACCTCTTATTTATTTCCTCTCTGATCTTTGTTATTTCCTTCCTTCTGATGACTTGTGGGTTTGTTTGCTCCTCTTTTTATAATTTTTTTAAGTGGTAGGTTAGGTTGCATATTTGAGATTTTCTTGTTTGAGAAAGTCCTGTATCCCAATGACCTTCCATTCTAGAACTGCTTTTGCTCAGTCCCATACGTTTTATAAGGTTTATAAGGTTTTATAAGGTTTTCATCATCATTTATCTCTAGGTATTTTTCTGATTTTTCTCTTTCATTTCATTGCTGACCCATTAGGTTTTAGTATTGTGTTTTTAGCTTCCATGTAATCATTCTTTTATCATTTTATTTTTTTTCTCATTTTATTTCTATTTATAGAGTTGTGGTCAGAAAAGATGTGTGAAATAATTTCTACCCCTTACATTTCTTAAGGCATATTTTGTGTTCTAGCATGTGGTCTATCCTTGAGAATGTTCTATGTGCACTTAAAGGATTTTCTGGGTTTTTTGGATGTAATGTCCTGTGTATATCAATTAAGTTCATCAGTTCTATTGTGTCACTTAGATTCTCTGCTGCCTTACTGATTTTATGTCCAGAAGATCTGTCCAGTGATGTCAGTACAGTGTTAAAAAGCTCCTACTATTATTGTATTCACTTCAATTATTATTTATATGTCTGTAGTGTTTGTTTTATGTGTTTCAGTTTAGTTCAATCGCTCAGTCATGTCCGACTCTTTGCAACCCCGTGAATCGCAGCACGCCAGGCCTCCCTGTTCATCACCATCTCCCGGAGTTCACTCAGACTCACGTCCATCGAGTCTGTGATGCCATCCAGCCATCTCATCCTCTGTCGTCCCCTTCTCCTCCTGCCCCCCATCCCTCCCAGCATCAGACTCTTTTCCAATGAGTCAACTCTTCGCATGAGGTGGCCAAAGTACTGGAGTTTCAGCTTTAGTATCATTCCTTCCAAAGAAATCCCAGGGCTGATCTCCTTCAGAATGGACTG
>NW_024070747.1:0-10254 GCF_014754425.2 Oryx dammah
AATTAAGTTAGTTGATTCTATCATTACACTAAAATGGAAAATTATTCAATTATATCAATAGATGCAGAAAATGCATTTGACAATTTTAAGACTATTTATGATTAAGCTCACCAAAATAATAAGAGAAGCAAACTAGCAACTTCACAAAGACCATTTAGAAAAAAAATAGAGCTTACATCAAATTTAATGTTTAGAGATGAAGTGCTTCCTACTAAGATTTGGAACAAGGCAAGAATTTAACTTGCTGTTCTTATTCAGTTTTGTGCCCATGTGCAAAACTGATGATACCAAATATTGTGAGGACTTGGAGCAATAGGAACTGTCATTCATGTTGATGAATTAGACTTTAGACAGTTTGGTGATCTCTTATAAAATTCAACATTGCCTTACTTCATGATCCAGTAGTTATCCTCTATACCATGTAGAAAATTTCACTGAAAACTTGTATCCATAGAAAGTTGGACCTGAGTGCATATAGCAACTCTATTTATAATTGCCAGAAATTAAAAGCACACAACATGTCCTTTAATACATGAGTGGATAAAGAAACAAGTTAAGACACAAAGTGAAATTTTATTCAGTATTCAAAAAATTAGTCATCAAGCAATATAAAGACATGGAGGAATTTTAAATGCATAGTGGTTAGTAAAAGAAGCCAATTTGAAAAGTCTACACACCGTATCATTCCAAATCTATTACACTCTAGAAAGGGCAAAACTATGGAGATAGTTAAAAACATAATTGATTACCAACCAGGGCTTTGTGTGTTGCTTTCATCACTACTCAAGTTTTATTTTTTAATGCTAGTATTTTGCCTTTAGGAAAAAATTGATTTTATCCTAAAACTATTACTGACATTAAAACTGACTGTCAGTTAAACTCTTAAGAATCTGTGTATTTTTCAAAGTGTTTACATTAAAAGTATTATAGTTACTGAAACAATGATTAATCTTGTCATAATATTTTTTCAGTTAATTAGAATTAAATCAGTAGCATGTAATGGAAACATATATTGTTAATAGTATTGTTTATATATGAATGCCATTTGTATTGAGAGTACTATTATCCTAAAAGAATAACAAAATCTAACTTTACCAATGTTCTTAAGAAAATAATGAGCTTTATATAAAAGTTTATTAAATTAGTATTTGCATTTAGATAATACAGCCACAATTACATGAAAAAACTAGGGATTGAAAAAAATAACTTGAAAAACCATTCTGTTTTTTATTTCATTTAGTATTCAAAGATGATAACTTTAGAGGCATTTTCAGTTCTTTTTGCGCAGTTACTTGGAATTATGCTGGGATTAAAGTATAACAATAACATCTACGAATGTTCCTGTCCAGGAATTGCATGCATAATGAATCCTGAAGCAATGTAAGATGTGATTTTTATCAAAACTTTGTCTTCTTTGGGGAGATATTTAGCATTTATTGATGTATGATATATTTGATATAATGTAGATAAAAACATTTTTACTAAATACCTATGAATTATCTTAATGTTTATTAAAAGGAATGAGTATTTGATATTGTAGAAAATGTGCTTCTTATTTCTATGTTCAGCACTGTAGTATCAAGTCATTGATGATGAGTTCTTGTGAAGCATTGGAATCTTTATGTGAGATTTATTCATCCTATCAAAAAAAAATTTAGCATGTACAGTTACAAGAATTGTGTTAGTCTATCATGTGAATGATTAACAAGATAGAAAAGTGTTATATATTTTATATTAGTCTATCAGGGACAGAATTTTAAAGTCAACATGAGAATCAGCAAAATGTAAATAATTTATATTAAGTGCCTAAAGGAAAATAAATAGGGAATACATGGAGAAGAGAAACTTTATGATAAAAAAGGGGGGGTCTAGGACGCTTTCTATGAGACAAAACTCATGTTGGGACCTGAAAGAGAAGAAAGAAGTCTGGTCACATGAAAAACTTGTTGAAAACTTTTCAGGGAAAGACAGTGAAGTGATACGTGGATATGAAGAAATGTGAAAAGCTCAAAAGACTGGAAAGGATAAAACAAATCAAAAGAAATGACCATAATTATATGGAAGAATATTAAAAGCATAGAATATTTTTTTAAAGATGGTAAAATACAATCAGGTTAAAGGATCATGATTCAGAGAAAGAGGTTCAGGAAGGACTAGAAAATGTAGGAAAGGACCTAAGCAAGCAATCATGATGTAGAAATTGGATTTTATGATAAATGTAACACAATACATTTTAATAGATTTGTGCAGCATGGATAATAAAATATGTTTTGTAACATGAATGTTAAAAATTTCACACAGAATAACAATAAGGTAATACTGTTACTGAACTAAGTCCTATGGACCCTAGCTTCTCTGCCTGGACAGGGGATGGTTCTTGTTTTGCTTTATTCAAGAAGCAGAGTAATGAAACGGAAGCTGAGATACCTCAACAGATAAAATTTCTTCAATGGACAAAGAATGAAGAAGTTCACAGATGAACTTCTCACCCACGTGGTGATAGGGATTTACTTTTAAAAAGTAAAGATGAAGGAAGGAAGAGTGAGGCTAGTGATGCAGAAGCATATGCATTAGTCCTCCAGGGAAGGGGCGGGGCTTTTTCAAAGGAGTGGGGTGCCTACATTTATCAATCCTTTTTGAACAATAATGCCCATTTATGGGCACTGGTAGGTGTGTCATTTAACACTCTAGGTAGTAAAATAAACATGTAATGAGACTCATGATCTCTTGGAGTTCTGATTGCTCACCATCTTGGACCCAGCTATTTCTTTCATTCTTTTATTATTTTTGTTTGTTTATTTTTTCATTTGTTTGTTGCTTCTTTTCTTATCTCTGGACCCTTTACTTTAGAGATTTATGGTAACTCTTGCTAAATGTGCAGGGTGATAGGTTTTGAGCAAAGACTGGAGCAAATTTTGAGCAAAGATTGGAGCAGCTTTGCCAACGGTATTTGGTAAATGATGATTCTCATAGTATACAGCAGTTTTGTAAGTTTGAGAGAAAGGGAGATGAGAAAGCTCTGGTCAGAGGGACTTTGCTTGCTGGGTCCCATGGGACTCTAATAATCACAACTGAAGAAGTAAGTTCTTGGCCAGCTGTCTCCCCAGGGCACTGCACAGAGAAGAGATTGAAACACACCTCAGACTTCCTGTGAAAGTGGCCTATTACCATGTCCAGGAGATTTTGTCTGAAAGGGAAACTTCCTGTTTGGCACACATCTTACAGCTTTTGGTGATTCTCTCAACAAACAGAGCCCAGTGGGCCTAATGTCACCATCCCATTTGGTTTCTCCAGTTCCTGAAGAAAGCACCCCAAATTTTCAGAATGCCACCCATCATTCTTCTCTATGTTACCTTCCTCTGTTGACCTGTGGAACGTACGCTTACACTCAGAGGCGTGTGTAATTTCCATACTTTAAAGGCTGCTAACTGAAGGTCGGGTTTCCAATCACCTCAATCTTAGGTGCTAAGTCAGGTCCTTCATTTTAGGACATTGACAGATCTGATCACACCCTTAACAACTCAAAGACACTGATAATGAAATTGGCTGATGCTTGGATAATATGGAATTTTTCAAAGAAAAGCAAAATCTAGGATCATCTTGAATGACTAGATTCATCTTGCTTATCGCCACTCCTTCAAGAATGGGAGAGATGACTGTTTTGTCTAGAGTTAGATAAACAAGAGACAATTAAGTTAAATGCAGAAACAACAGAATAGATTCCAAACAAAAGAATAAGATAATATATCATAAAATGACCATAATCAAATGGATGTAAATTAATTACCCAGTAAAGAATTCAAAATAATATACTGAAAGATGCTCACCCAGATAAGGAGAAGACTGGATGAATAATGTGAGAACATAAAACCACAGGAAATATAAAGAAATACTGCATGGAAGTCAGAGGACTGAAGAATACAAAACTGAACTGAAATATACAATAGACGATTGTAGTGATAAACTAAAAAGAGCATAGAAAGGATTAACAAACTCAGCAAAAGGAAAAATGACTGCACAAACATTAAGGTAAGGGAATTATAAGACAACATCATGTGGACCAATAATCACATTATATAGGTTCCAGAAGAGTGAGAAAGGGACAGAAAACTTTTTTGAAGAAATAATGGCTAAATTGTTGCCTAACTTGGGAAAGGAGACAGACATTCAGATTTAAAGAGCCCAGAATTGTAAATAAAATGAATTCAATGAGACCCACACCAAGAAACATAATTAAAACATCAAACATTAAAGACAGGAAGCGTCTTAGAAGCGGCAGCTTGTTACATACAAGGGAACCTGTTATAAGAACATGAGGAGCTTTGACAGCAGTCACATTGCAGGCCAGTAGGTAGTGGTATGGTAAACTCACAATGCTGAAAGAAAAAGACTACTTTTACCAAGCAAAGTTGTCATTCAGAATTGAAGAGAAGAGATAAGAGTTTTACAGACATGCAAAATCTAAAGGGGTTTACCACCTTTAGTCCAACCTTAGTAGAAATATTAAATGGAGTTCTTTAATGTTTAGAAAAGGTACTAATTAGTAAAAGGAAAACATCAGAAGTATAAGTCTCAATGGCAAAAGTAAATATATACTGAAATTCAGAATAATTGAATAAACAAAGTAGGCAATTGGGCTTCCCTTGTGTCTAAACTGGTAAAGAATCTGCCTACAATGTGAGAGACCTGGGTTTGATCCAGGGGTGGAGAAGGGAATGGCTACCCACTCCAGTATTCTGACCTGGAGAATTGCATGGACTATATAGTCCATGGGGTTGCAAAGAGACAGACATGACTGAGTGGCTTTCACTTTCACTTTCAAAGCAGGTAATTAAAGGTAACATGGTTTGCATAAAAGTCAAGAGTCATGAAAATTACAACTATAGTATTGTGATAAGCTATATGTAACATAACAAGTTATAAAATGTCATACAAAGCATAAAACCTGTTGAGGAAAATAAAGTCAAAATATAGAGTGCATTCAAATCTTTGTTATCTACTTAGACTGTGAGAGATATATATTGTTATGTGCAAACCTCATGGTAACCATAAAACAAAAACAAAACAAAAATCGAACCAAATCCATAACCCCAAAAAAAGTGGAAGCATAAAAGAGAAAAACAAAAAAGAAGGAATGCAGGAAGAGAGCAAGAGCAGAGCAAAGCATCAGAGGAACTACAAAGTGGCCAGAAAAGAAGGAGCAGAATGACCATAAGTCTATGCATCAATAATCACTTTTAACGCAAATGTATCAAATTTTCCAGTCAAAAGACAGGATGGATGATGAGTGAAAAGCAAGACCCACCACTCTCATACCTACAAGTGATTCCAGGCAGGTGTAAGGACACACAAACTAAAAGTGAAAAGATGGAAAAAGATATTCCATGTAAATAGAAACCCAAAGAAAGCTGGAGTGACTATACTAATATCAGATAAAATGGACTTTAAAACAAATCCTGATAGTAAGAGATAAAGAAGGGTACTGCTGATTGATATCAGGAACAATACAGTAAGAAGTAATAACATTTATTAATATATATACACTCAACATTTGTTGTTTTTATTGTTTCATTGTTTAGTTGCAAAGTCATGTCCAACTCTTTTGCAGCCTCATAGACTATAGCCCACCAGGCTCCTCTGTCCATGGGATTTCCCAGACTAGAATACTGGAATAGGTTGCCATTTCCTTCTCCAGGGTATCCTCCTGACCCAGGGATCAAACCCACATCTCCTGCTTGGCAGACAGATTCTCTACCAATGAGTCACAGGGAAGCCTCTACTCAACACAGAATCAACTAAATACTTAAAGCAAATATGGACAGGAATAAAAGGAGAAACAGACAGTAATATAATAATAGTAGGAAACTTTAAGTACCTATGTATTTCATCAGATAAATCATCCAGGCAGAATGCCAAAAAAGAAACATTGGCTGTAATGAAACCTAAGCCTGATAGATTGACCCATACTACAGAACATTCCACCCAATAGAAATAGAACTCACATTCTTCTCAAATGTATTGGAAGCATTCTCCTGAATAGATCATATATTAGACCACAAAACAAGTTTCAACCAACTAAAGAATCTCGAAACCATATTCAACATCTTTTCTAACCCCAATAGTATAAATTTGGACATAAATTAAAAGAAGAAAATGGGAAAACTCAATAATATGTGAAGACTAAACAAGGCACCACTAAATAACCGTGTGCCAACAAAGAAATAAAACTCAAAAAGGACCTGGAGAGCAACAAAAATGGAAATACAACATACTGAAATTTATGCCATGCAGACAAAGCAGTTGTAAGTAGAAGTTTACGGTGATAAATCACGATTTCAAGGAAAAGCTAAAACAAACAAACAACAACAACAAAAAAAAACCTTTCTAGTCTATACTAGAAAAAAGAAGAACAAATAAAGTCCAAGTTAGTAGATGAAAGGAAGTATCAAAAGTTGCAGTGAAAATAAATGAAATAGAGACTAAAAAGGTAATAGAAAAAGATCAGTGAAGCAAACTTTTAGCTCAAAACTCTTCAAAAAAAAGAACAAAAAGATTCAAATTTTAAAAATTAAAAATTAAACACAAGATGTTGCAACTAATACTACATAAAACAAAAGATTATAAGAGACTATTATAAATGATTATACATGAACAATTTGGGAAATCTAAGAGAAATTAATAATAATCTAAGAACATAGAACCTTCCAATACTGAATCATAGAGAAATACAAAACTTGAACAGATTGATTACCCATAAGGAGATTGAATCAGGAATCAAAAGCCTTCCAGCAACCAAAGGTCCAAGACCACTAGTTTCCCTGATGAGCTATACAAAACATTCAAGAATAATTCCTACAAATCTTCAAACTCTTCTGAAAAATAAAAGAGGAGGGAAATTTTTCAATCAATATTTTATGAGGCCAGCACTGTTTTCATACTGAAACAAACAAGGATAGCATGAAAAAAAGAAAAAAGAAATGTTATGGTTTTGATGAATTTTGATGCAAAAGTCTTCAGCAAAATATTAGCAAGCCAAATTCAACAGTACACAGCCATAGGTAAGGCGTTGGAGGAGTAGGTGGGTGTGGAGTACATCTCTCTCCATGGATCATGCATCAGGAGTACATCTTCAGTTGCAGAAGTTCTCTCAGAACACCAGTTGAAAGTGGGCAGGCGTCCCTGACCACTGAAAAGGAATGTATAGATTGATGCAAAACTTGGCAGGACAAAGGAAGGAGGAGAGTGGTAAAGACTGAACCTGCATCCAGGGTATAGGGGAACAGAAGCATCAGTCAGATCCTCACAGCAGGGCAATATTTTGGGACAGTGGAGGCTGCAGGAGAATGCAGCAGCTGATCTATGACAGTTTGAATGGAATGAGAGCCACACAGACAATCCTTGGGGCAGCCCCTCCCTTCCCTGGACAAGGACACAAGTCTCCTGGAATGTGTGGCAGCTAGGAGCTGGAGCATATAGACTGGAGAGCAGTCTCAGGGTAAGGTCTGTTGTTAACTATGGGGAAACAACTTGAGGGGACTTCAGGGAGGAGATTGTGGTGGAAAAGGCCAGACAGCTGTGGAGGCAAGGCGATACTGCTGAGTCATGGGCAAGGGGTGGGAGCCATCACTGTAGCCTCTCTCCCCACATGCCAGCACCAGCAGCTGACCAGTTGGGGAAGACCCAGGGAGGGTGGCCTTTTAAGTACCTGATGCAGTGAGCAATAGAGAAGGACCCCAGCCAGGGGAGCCCTTTAAGTACCTGGTACACCAATAGAGAAAGGACCCCAGTCAGGGGAGGCACTTAAGTGCCTGACATGCTGAACAACAGAGAAGGACCAGCCAGAAAGTCTCTTTGAGCGCCAGCTGCCTGAGGCTAGAAAAAGTCTATAAGTGCCAGAGCTCCTGCTCCTGAGTCTGCCAGGGCCCCTGCACATTTGGCACTTCCAGAGTCCCTGCAATTCAAGCAGCTGCACCACCTCCGTTCTTAATTCTCAGTGAGGCAGAGGTGCCAGAGGCTTGAAAAAGTCCTAGCAGCACCGTATCTCCTGTACCAATGGCTTCTGGCTCCCCTGGGTACCTGGCACTGTTAGAGGCCCTGTGTTCCAAGCTGCCACACCACCGCCACAGTAGAGCCCCACTGCTGCAGAGCTGCCAGAGGCTAGAGAAAAGCCGAAGAGAACCACGTCTCCTACTCCCCTGACCTCCAGCTCCCCTGCACACCTGGAGCTGCCAGAGCACCTGCGATCCAAGCAGCTGCACCACCTCCACACCTGGGCCTCCCTGGAGCGGAACCCAGTCCTCCAGGGAGCCTCGGGAGCGCACTCCTGAGGACAACCCACATGTAGAGGTGGAGATAAAACCACAATTGAACCCCAGGGGCAGTGTGGCTAGGGAAGAGGATTGAAAACCTTCCTATCAACTGTACAAGCTGCAGATTAAAGCCAAAAATTCAACTAGGCAAACTCTGTGTCTATGAAATGTATAAAGGGACAATGAGAATTCCCACAGAACAGAAGACACTAACTCTGGCAGCTGTGGACATTGGAGGCAAGAATACGCAGCTGTAGGGCCAGAATCTGAGCTGTCCCGATAGCAGGTCCAGAGACCAGCTCAGTATTGGAGGGCATCCTAGGGATGCAGAGGTGGACTGTAACTCACAGCGAGGAAAAGGACACTTGACAACCAAGATCAGAGAAAAACTATTATTATTATTATATGTTGATTTGGTCTCCAAAGAAGACATACAGATTGCTAATAAACACATGAAAAGATGCTCAACATCACTCATTATGAGAAAACTGCAAATCACAACTATAGTGAGATATCACCTCACACCAGTCAGAAGGACCGTCATCAAAAATCTACAATAATAACCACTAGAGAGAACATGGAGAAAAGAGAAGCCTCTTACACTGTTGGTGGGAATGGAAATTGATACAGCTGCTATAGAAGACAGTATGGAGATTCCTTAAAAATCTAGGAATTAAACTACCATATGACCCAACAATCCCACTACTGCACATATACCTTGAGAGAGCCATAATTGAAATTGACCCATGTACCCCAATGTTCACTGAAGCACTATTTCTGATAGCTGGGACATGGAAGCAACCTAGATGCCCATTGACAGATGAATGGATAAAGAAGCTGTGATACATAAATACAAATGAATATTACTCAACCATAAAATGGAATGCATATGAGTCAGTGCTACTGAGGTGGATAAACATAGAGCCATTAAAACAAAGTGAATTAAGTGAGAGAAAATGAAGTATCATACATTAACATATATATATGGAATCTAGAAAGATGGTACTGATGAACCTATTTGCAGAGCAGCAATGGAGACACAGACATAGAGAACAGAATTATGATCTTGGGGACAGGGGCAAGGAGAGGGTGGGACAAATGGAGAGAGTAGCAAGGAAACATATTCACTGCTGCTATTGCTACTGCTAAGTCACTTCAGTCGTGTCCAACTCTGTGCGACCCCATAGACGGCAGCCCACCAGGCTCCCCCGTCTTGGATTCTCCAGGCAAGAACACTGGAGTGGGTTGCCATTTCCTTCTCCAATGCATGAAAGTGAAAAGTGAAAGGGAAGTTGCTCAGTTGTATCCGACTCTTAGCGACTCCATGGACTGCAGCCTACCAGGCTCCTTCGTTCATAGGATTTTCCAGGCAAGAGTACTGGAGTGGGGTGCCATTGCCTTCTCCAAACATATTCACTACTATATGTCAAAGAGCTAGCCAGTGGGAATGTGCTGTCTGACTCAGGGAGCTCAAACCAGGGCTCTGTGACAACCTAGAAGTGTGAGATGGGGTGGGAGGTGAGAAGGAGGTTCAAGAGGGAGGGGACACATATATATGTGGCTGATTCATGTTAATATATGGCAGAAACCAACATAATATTGTAAAGCAATTATCTTTCAACTAAAAATAAGTAAATTTTAAAAATTCAACAGCACATTAAAATGATCATGTATCATGATAAGGGTTTCCATGGCAGTGCTAGGGGTAAAGAATCCATCTATCAATGCAGGAGACTTATGAGATGAGAGTTTGATTCAGGGTCAGGAAGATCCCCTGGAGAAAGGCATAGCAACCCACTCCAGTATTCTTGCCTGGAGAATCCCATGGACAGAAAAGCCTGGTGGTCTTCAATCCTTGAGGTCACAAAGGGTCAGCCAAGATTGAAGTGACTTGGCACGCACACACACATAACATGAAGAGAGGGATTTGTTTCAAGGGTGCAGG
>NW_024070748.1:0-10253 GCF_014754425.2 Oryx dammah
AGCAAGGGGAGTGAAACCCCTGTTTACTGCAGAGTCTGTCCAGAGCCCTTTCTTTCTTCTTATCAAAAGAAAGGAATGTTCCCTCGCTTGCAAGGGACCATTAAACTCAAGGCTGTGTCCAGACTCCTTGGCAGAACGCTCCGTTTGCAAGCGCGTTCAGCCCGAGCAGAGAGTCCCATTTGCAGGCACATCTCGCTTCCCTGTTGTGGCTACATTAACCCTTCATCTCCCCCTTTTTATTTGCTTTTATAAATTGTAGCGTGGTCCGGATCTTCTCTGCTTTGCGCTTTAGTTGTTTCCCTTTCCGCCATCACTGGAAGACTAGAAAAGCAACACAACATAAAAGTAATATAAACACAGTGTTCCCAAAGGTAGTCCCAATTAGTGAGGATATGTGCCCTAATGGATTTAAGTTATTCATTCCCTCTTGAAGACTTTTCAGCAAATCAGACCCCGTGATGTCAGGTAAAGTCCTGCTAAAAGTAGACAAAATTTGTCGTTCCAGGTCCATAATCTCCATAGTGAGATTTTGATGCCCAGTCAAGGATCGTTTTACTTTATCCCATCCTTCACTCATGTTAAATGGTACAGGTGTTATACAAAACTGAGAAGAATTCCAATCAAATTTCAACACACTTCATGTAGATAAAACAGCTAATTGATCTCCAAGCCAGGAAACAGTGTGTTGAAGATTGAGCACGTCAGTGGCAAGTTGTGCATCCAAATCTCGCTGTTGTTGCCATAACAAATGAGAGTCTTTATGCCAGTCCCGAACAAAATCAGCTGTTTGAATTCCTTGGTGTAATGCAAGGCCTGCCACCACCACTGTTGCAGTTACTGACGCGACTGCTAGAATCGAAGCAATGACCATACCAAGCATACATCGAGATCAATGTAGCAAAGTCTGTACAGCGGTTACTAGATGAGAAACAGCAAAAGAATCTGACCACGGCCGAGTCAGATTTATAGGTAACCATACTTCTGTCCGAGCCTTAACAATTACTAACGAGAAATTGGAGTTATAGGCTCGCCTTTCAAATTCTTCCCACCAAGACTGATTTACACATTGAGTTAGATTACAAGTCACATGACACAGACCCCACAGTATCATTCCAAGTCCAATTCTCATATAACAATGCAAAAGGATGTTTTACACATGCCATTGTGGAATAAGATTTATTAACATGGAAATTAACATGGAATGGACCCCAAGAGTCACCACTGTCCAAAGTATAGTTTCCTGACCAGATAGTGAGATTACCAGAAACTGCCCATAGTTTCCAAATACCTCCTTGAATGTGTGGATATCCTTGTAATTGTAATTGAGGAGGGACAAGTGCAAATTGCTGCCATTTAACTGTTTCATTATCATTGCCTATCAAAGTGCTATTTGCTTGATGCCACCTAAGAGATTTATTTGACCATTTTTCTAAGAATTGCCCATGATCTGGACTCTAATCTACAATGATAGACCCAGAATAATTCATGACTTTAAAGGGTTGATGACCTCGGCAATGTTCCCATTCCAAAGATTCTAGAGAAGGAGCAAAAAAGTTAACAGGACATAGCAACATGTGTATTCCATTATGAATGTCTATCGGTTCTGTTGAGGTGTTAAATCCCCTGGTGGAAACAAACACAATAAAAGTAGCAAAATGGTAATTATTATACCATGTATTATAGGAATGATGAGAATGTTCCTTGGTGGACAGACAAAAGTGGTGTCCTCCTATGCACAAAGGAATGCCTTCCACTGCAATGGTCAAGTTACTAATATTATATTGCTGTTTATGATGAGATAATTGTTCTATTCCCCCGCAAGCTGGTGGGGGAAAGAAGGCAGTCTCATTAGTGCATACCTGCACTTCTGGTTTCCCCCAGGAAACTGCTCTTACTAATGGGGGATTAGGTATATATGCCCAATATGTATGATTACTTGCCGATACACCGATTACCTGACATGTCACCACCGCCATCATGGCAAGCAAAAGATTGGTAGGATTCCGAGGTTGCCCTGCCTTCATTAACGTCTTCGCTGCTTCCTGGGTCAACTTCTTCACTTGACCCCACGTAGGAGGTGTTGCTTCCCTTGTACGGAAAGTAAAGCTTCTCTGCATAGTAAGCTCTTCGAATTTTTGAACAAAGGGATTAGCCATTGTTGATTTTGATCAATCTTGCTGGGGTCCAAAACCTGTAATTATTAACAGAAATGGAAGCATACCCTCGTCCCAAATATATAAATGATGCTGGGATCCAACCTTTCTCTTTATCTTTATACCAAATAGGCATATTCAAGATCTTCTTATCCTCTTCTTTCCCTTGAAAATGCAACTCTGCTGCTGATAGATTTCCCTTGCTCCAAACATTCAAAAAATTTAGGGTAAGTAAGGTTTTATTCAGAATGTCTTTAGGTTTCATAAATCTCTCCTGTTCCCCCTTTTTTTATTTTTTCAAGATATCCATGCAAGGTACTATTAGCTCTTTCAATGATAGCTTGCCCTTGACTATTATAAGGAATACCAAAAGTATGAGTTATATGCTATTGGGATAAAAAGTGAGCTAATTTTGCGGATTGGTAGGCAGGTGCATTATCAGTTTTCAATTCAAGTGGTAATCCCATAACTGCCAAACAAGATAACAAATGAGTAATAACAGCATCAGCCTTTTCAGAATGTAATGCAGTGGCCCATTGAAAATGAGTGCAAGTATCTATAGTATGATGCACACATTTTTGTTGTCCAAAAGAAGAAATGTAAATTACATCCATTTGCCATATCTGATTTGCTTGTTGTCCTCTCATGTTGACACCTGGTGGGGTAAATGGCAAAGTAAAGGGTGCACATATGGAACAAGAATGAACAACATTTTGAGCTTGTTTTCGAGTAATAGCATGAGACTTTTGTAATCCTTTGGAGTTGGTATGCTGTAAGAGATGTTCTTATTTTGTTGATTCTATAGGATAAAGTAAGGCATCAATTGTAGCATTTCTGAATGATAAGGATCCAGGAAGGGCAGAATGTGCACGGATGTGAGTAAAGAAAATTAACTCTGAATGCTGCAAGAGCAATTGTTGTACTTGGTAAAACAATTTATCAATAGCTGTTTTAAGGGTCAGTGGAAGGGAGACATAGGGAAGCTGTAGGCAAGAGAGAACAGCATATGGAGAATCTGAAACAATGTTACTAGGAAGTTGGGGAAAATCTTGCAAAACTAAATAGATAGCCCACAATTCAGCAGGCTGTACAGAAGAAAATGAGTGGGGGAGAACCTTGGAACTTTCCAGGATCCAATATCCAGCAGTATTTTTATTTGCATCTGTAAAAGTAGTGGGTCCCTTAACTGGAACATCTGAAATTGGGGAATGAGATAACATAGAGTTAGTCCAGAGAAAATCAATCAATTTAGATGATGGATAATGATTAGAAAATGAACCAGGATACGAGGCAAGAGAAATTTGCCAGTTTTCATTAAATTGTAAACATCGAGATATTTGAGCAGTTGTTAACTGAGTAACAATCTGGTGTGGTTCACATCCTGATAATTGTAAAATACGATGGCGACCTTTCTGTATAAGGAAGGCTAATTTATCCATATATGTAGTCAATTTTTTAGAAAAACTGTTAGGTAAGAAAACCCATTCTTTTAATCTTTTTTCTTGAGCAATTACACCAGATGGAGAAGAAGGGGTATGAAATATTATAAACGAAATAGGTTGAGACTCATGTAAGTAAGTCAAAAAGCCGTCATTTAGTCATTGCTCAACAAATTGAAGTTCCTGTAAAGCCAATGGGGTTAAGGTCCGGGGGCTATCCAGAGCTGTATCTCCCTCTAAAGTAGAAAACAAATGTCATAATTGATAAGTAGAAATCCCAAGTACCAGGCGTAGCCAATTAATATCTCCCAATAACTTTTGAAAGTCATTTAAGGTTTTGAGATGGTCTCTTCTAATTTGCAACTTTTGGGGCCTTATTCTATGTTGTTCCAATATTGTACCTAAATACGAAATAGGAAAGTCCTTTTGAATTTTTTCCGGGGCTATTTGCAAATTGTATAGTCTTAAAGCCTCCTGTACTTTTAGAAAAAAATCATCACGTTCAGCAATACTAGGAGCTGCTAATAGGAGATCATCCATATAATGATATAGAATATAATTGGGGTATTCTTGACGGAGGGATTGTAAAGAGTGAGATACAAATTCTTGGCATAAGGTAGGACTAGTTGTCATTCCCTGTGGTAAGACTGTCCATTGATAACGCTTAACAGGCTGAGCATGATTAAGAACAGGAACTGTAAAAGCAAATTTATGTCTATCTTGCAATTGTAGGGGAATGGTTAAAAAAAAAAACAGTCTTTAAGATCTAGCACCATTAAGGACCAATTCTGAGGAATAAGAGCTGGAGAGGGGAGTCCCAATTGTAATGCTCCCATAGGTTCAATACATTTATTAACTTCTTGTAAATCAGTTAACATTCTCCATTTCCAGATTTATTTTTTATAACAAAAACAGGAGAATTCCAGGGGGAGGTAGAGGGCTCTATATGATCAAGTTGGAGTTGTTCTTCTACTAATTGTTCTAATGCCTCGAGCTTTATTTGTGGTAATGGCCACTGCTCAACCCATTTTGGAGTATTAGTTAACCATTTTAATGGGAGTGCTCGAGGAATTTGAGCAGTGGCTACTAGTTTTCCAATGGAATGGTTACAGAAGCCCCCAAAGGAGAGAGAAGATCTCTTCCCCATATATTAATAGGTATATTTACAATATAAAAGGTAAAAAACACTGATCTCCTATTATGGAATTGTCAGTGCAAGGGATCGGTACTCTTCCAGACATCTGCAATGGAGCCCAGTCCCGTCAGCATTAGAGTCCTTTTTTCTTTTTTCCAATCTTGGGGCCATTGTTGAGAAGAAATGACTGAAACTTCCGCCCCTGTGTCTACTAGTGCCTCAAAGTTGTTTCCTTGTATAATCAAGGAGAGAACAGGGCGAGAATCTTTGATAAGCATTTCCCCAAATATATGTCACCCAGTACTTCCAAATCCTCCTGTTCGTTCATTAGGAAGAGCCAAAAGGGGTGATAAGGCAAGAGAAGTATTTGAGCAATACGCTCCCCAGCTAACAATGAAAGCATGGTAGAAGTAGAAACCATAATAAAAATTTCCCCAACATAGTCAGAGTCTATTACCCCAGAAATTATGGTTCAGTTCAGTTCACCGCTCAGTTGTGTCCGACTCTTTGCGACCCCATGAATCGCAGCATGCCAGGACTCCCAGTTCATCACCATCTCCCGGAGTTCACTCAGACTCATGTCCTACGAGTCCATGATGCCATCCAGCCATCTCATCCACGATCGTCCCTTTCTCCTCCTGCTCTCAATGCCTCCCAGTATCAGAGTCTTTTCCAATGAGTCAACTCTTTGCATGAGGTGGCCAAAGTACTGGAGTTTCAGCTTTAGCATCATTCCTTCCAAAGAAATCCCAGGGTTGATCTCCTGCAGAATGGGTTGGTTGGATCTCCTTGCAGTCCAAGGGACTCTCAAGAGTCTTCTCCAACACCACAGTTCAAAAGCATCAATTCTTCTGCACTCAGCCTTCTTCACAGTCCAACTCTCACATCCATACATGACCACTGGAAAAACCATAGCCTTGACTAGATGGACCTTAGTCGGCAAAGTAATGTCTCTGATTTGAATATGCTATCTAGGTTGGCCATAACTTTTCTTCCAAGGAGTAAGCGTCTTTTAATTTCATGGCTGCAACCACCATCTGCAGTGATTTTGGAGCCCCCAAAAATAAAGTCTGACACTGTTTCTACTGTTTCCCCATCTATTTCCCATGAAGTGATGGGACCAAATGCCATGATCTTCGTTTTCTGAATGTTGAGCTTTAAGCCAACTTTTTCACTCTCCTCTTTCACTTTCATCAAGAGGCTTTTCAGTTCTTCTTCACTTTCTGCCATAAGGGTGGTGTCATCTGCATATCTGAGGTTATTGATATTTCTCCCGGCAATCTTGATTCCAGCTTGTGCTTCTTCCAGTCCAGCATTTGTCATGATGTACTCTGCATAGAATAAGCAGGGTGACAATATACAGCCTTGACGTACTCCTTTTCCTGTTTGGAACCAGTCTGTTGTTCCATGTCCAGTTCTAACTGTTGCTTCCTGACCTGCATACAGATTTCTCAAGAGGCAGGTTAGGTGGTCTGGTATTTCCATCTCTTTCAGAATTTTCCACAGTTTATTGTGATCCACGCAGTCAAAGGCTTTGGCATAGTCTATAAAGCAGAAATAGATGTTTTTCTGGAACTCTCTTGCTTTTTCCATGATCCAGCGGATGTTGGCAATTTGATCTCTGGTTCCTCTGCCTTTTCTAAAACCAGCTTGAACATCAGAGAGTTCACGGTTCACATATTGCTGAAGCTTGGCTTGGAGAATTTTGAGCATTACTTTACTAGCATGTGAGATGAGTGCAATTGTGTGGTAGTTTGAGCATTCTTTGGCATTGCCTTTCTTTGGGCCTGGAATGAAAACTGACCTTTTCCAGTCCTGTGGTCACTGCTGAGTTTTCCAAATTTGTTGGCATATTAAGTGCAGCACTTTCACAGCATCATCTTTCAGGATTTGAAAGAGCTCAACTGGAATTCCATCACCTCCACTAGCTTTGTTCGTAGTGATGGCCCACTTGACTTCACTTTCCAAGATGTCTGCCTCTAGATGAGTGATCACACCATCATGATTATCTGGGTCGGGAAGATCTTTTTTGTACAGTTCTTCCATGTATTCTTGTCACCTCTTCTTAATATCTTCTGCTTCTGTTAGGTCCATACCATTTCTGTCCTTTATCGACCCCATCTTTCCATGAAATGTTCCCTTGCTATCTCTAATTTTCTTGAAGAGATCTCTAGTCTTTCCCATTCTGTTGTTTTCCTCTATTTGTTTGCATTGATCGCTGAAGAAGCCTTTCTTATCTCTTCTTACTATTCTTTGGAACTCTGCATTCAGATGCTTATATCTTTCCTTTTCTCCTTTGCTTTTTGCCTCTCTTCTTTTCACAGCTATTTGTAAGGCCTCCCCAGACAGCCATTTTGCTTTTTTGCATTTCTTTTCCATGGGGATGGTCTTGATCCCTGTCTCCTGTACAGTGTCACGAACCTCATTCCATACTTCATCAGGCACTCTGTCTATCAGATCTAGACCCTTAAATCTATTTCTCACTTCCACTGTAGAATCATAATAGATTTGATTTAGGTCATACCTGAATGGTTTAGCGGTTTTCCCTACTTTCTTGAATTTAAGTCTGAATTTGGCAATAAGGAGTTCATGATCTGAGCCACAGTCAGCTCCTGGTCTTGTTTTTGTTGACTGTATGGAGCTTCTCCATGTTTGGCTGCAAAGAATATAATCAATCTGATTTCGGTGTTGACCATCTGGTGATGTCCATGTGTAGAGTCTTCTCTTGTGTTGTTGGAAGAGAGTGTTTGCTATGACCAATGCGTTTTCTTGGCAAAACTCTATTAGTCTTTGCCCTGCTTCATTCTGCATTCCAAGGCCAAATTTGCCTTTTACTCCAGGTGTTTCTTGACTTCCTGCTTTTGCATTCCAGCCCCCTATAATGAAAAGGACATCTTTTTTTGGGTGTTAGTTCTAAAAGTTCTTGTAGGTCTTCATAGAACCGTTCAACTTCAGCTTCTTCAGTGTTACTGGTTGGGGCATAGACTTGGATAACTGTGATATTGAATGGTTTGCCTTGGAGATGGACAGAGAGCATTCTGTCATTTTTGAGATTGCATCCAAGTACTGCATTTCGGACTCTTTTGTTGACCATGATGGCTACTCCATTTCTTCTAAGAGATTCCTGCCCACAGTAGTAGATATAATGGTCACGTGAGTTAAAGTCACCCATTCCAGTCCATTTTAGTTCGCTGATTCCTAGAATGTCGACGTTCACCCTTGCCATCTCTTGTTTGACCACTTCCAATTTTCCTTGATTCATGGACTTGACATTCCAGGTTCCTATGCAATATTGCTCTTTACAGCATCGGATCTTGCTTCTATCACCAGTCACATGCACAACTGGGTATTGTTTTTGCTTTGGCTCCATCCCCTCATTCTGTCTGGAGTTACTTCTCCACTGATCTCCAGTAGCATATTAGGCACCTACTGGCCTGGGGAGTTCCTCTTTTGGTATCCTATCATTTCCTCTCAAAGCCGCGCTGCCAAGGCCTAATATCAAGCCAAAAATGCCTTTAGGCAATGGTCCAAATTCATTTGTTTTTAATTTGTAAATGCCTCCTCCTGGTGACAAATCAGCAGCAGCACTCCCTGAAGTAGCAGACCGTAAATCTGAAATCATCATCTGAGGTCCTTTTAATGGGGCATTGACTTGTAACAGTTGCTGGGAGGGAACAGGGTTGGGGAAGGTGGGATGGCAGGAGGACAAGGAGAAGTCCCCAGTATTGTTCCTGGGCCCCAAGGACTTAGGCCCACAGGATAGTTTCCCGGTATCAGGTTGCCAATTTCGTCTGTCTGCATTTATTAGTCCAATGAAGCCCCTTCCCACACCGACGGCAAGGTCCAGGAGGAGTCTTATTCTTCCCAGCAAGAGATCTGTCTTTAGGAATGGCACCTTGATCAGCTTTTAATTTCTGACACTCTCTTTTCATATGACCAGGTTTTCCACAATGGAAGCAGTTACCTCCCTTTTGTGGTCTCATAGCTTTGGCCAAGGCTGTAGCAAAGACATTAGCCTGATGCTCTGTTCCTCCTACTCCCAAGCAGGCTCTGATATATTCACCTACAGATGCACCCTGTCCCTTTAAAGGTTTCAGTATATGCTTGCTTTCAGGATTTGCATTTTCAAATGCTAAAGTTTGTAATAATATCTCTGAAATCTCATCCCTCCCTACAGCTCGTTCCACAGCTACCCTCAATCTTGCTAGAAAATCAGTATATGGCTCACTGGGGCTGTGCATTGTTTTAACAAAGGAGGGCTGGGCGTGGCCAGTAGGCACCACACGGTGCCATGCTCGTAAAAAGACCTGGCGGACTTGTTGTAAGTCCTGATCAGAGTACTGAGCCTGTTCTCTTAAAGCCCGATAATGGCCCTCTCCCATTGGCTTGTCCTTGAGAGGACCAGAGGGATTCTGTCCCTCATTAATCCGAGCCTGCTTTCTAGCTTCTTCTTCCCACCAGCTACGAAGTTGCAACCATTGAGAACCCTCTAAGACAGCTTGGGCAATAGATTCCCAATCTAACGGAATGATTAATTTGCCTTTTCCCAATGATTCCAGCATAGCCAAAACAAAGGGAGATTGAGGACCGTACTGCGCTAGTGCAGCTTTAAGATCTTTAAAAATTTTATATTCCAAAGGAGTGTATTGAATATTTATCGCGTTGTCATTTTGCTGTCTCTGGATGGGAAATAATTGTGGAGGATCGATAAAACCACCAGGGGGAGGAGGTAAGTCATCATCATGAAGCATAGACAAAGGAAAGGAGAACTGACAACGTTCCATGCCCACATCGGGCCGATCAACCACAGTGGGGAAAAGAGAAGCATAAGGAGGAGCAGAAGGTGTGGATTTCTTCTCCTCCTTGTGGGATTTCTACCACTCCTGGAATAGATAGGTCACTTCTTTAATCTCTTTGCCCTCCTCTGACGAAACCGAAGAAGCCTCCAAATCTGATTCCGAACTAATAGATGTCTCACCATTTCCAGGAGGAGGCTCACCTGTATCCTTGCCTTCAGGCAATGCAGAAGCCCCATCAATGTCTGACACATCCTCATAAATTGCCTCTCCCTTCCTTGAAGCATTAGATTTAGTTTCACTATCAGTAGAAAGCAAGGTCAAAGCCTGTGTTATAGCACTACACAAAGTCCATAACTTCAAAGAGATCACATTACCCTTCTGATGTTGCTTTCTCAATTCCTTTTGAATTATTTTCCATTCCTTCAAATTTAACTGTAACTTAGTTTGATATTGAAACCAATGACAATATTGCTCCACCAAGCGAAAGAGCTCACTCAATCGAAGAGTCGAGGCCTTAACGCCTATGGAGTGGAGAAGTCCTTTGACTAACTTCATGTATTGTGTCTATAATGATGAGGAATTCCCCATGATTTTCCCGAAAGTTCCCTTGCTATGGATGTAAAATCCCCCCGGGGTTACTCACCCTTTCGGTTTCACTCGAGCCCCACGTTGGGCGCCAGATGTTGCGAGCGAAATGACACAAAGACAAGACACATGAGACACCCAA
>NW_024070749.1:0-10246 GCF_014754425.2 Oryx dammah
GTTCAAGAGGGAAGGGGTGTTTTGCCTCGAGACGCCTCAGTGGAAAAGAGCCTCATCTCGCCTGGAGTGTAGAACCTCCTGGATTTTCTCGAGTTGCGGTGGTACCTTCTCGAGTTACGACGGGGCCCTCTGGGACCCTCCCTTGTGGCCTCAGGACACGCAAGTCTCCATGCGAGTTGCGAGAGGCCTGTCCGAATTCCTCTGCAGTCCGTGCCGGGGCCTAATCCCTCGTGTGGAGTCTATGACGGAACCGGAGAATTCCTCTCCACTGCTGACATGGATCTTGGGGTCCTTCTGGAGGCTCCACAGGGGAGTCATTCCTCCTCTCGAGTGGGGACATGCACGTCCGCTTTCCTCACGAACTGGAGCAGCCGTGGCAGGCTTCCCGGTACCTTGATACAGGCATCTGTGGCATTCTTTGGAGGCTTTCCCACGAGGCCCTCCGACAGGGCTGTCACACGTGCCACTTTGGTGTGAGTCGATCCTCGGCGTGCATGTCGAGGAAGTGCAGGGAAATCAGGTTCTTCTGGAGTGGACTGAGACATTTTGTGCACATTGGAAATGGTGGCACGACCCCTGGAGTTCCTCTCGACTTTCCTGTGGAGAGCGCCTCCTCCGAGATGCGACAGGAAAGCCGGGAATCCTTTCCCGACGAAGCAGGCAAAGGAACCCTCATCTCGAGCTTTGAGGAAGAAACGGGACTCCTCTTGATGTGAGCGGGACCCTCGGTGTTCCTCTCGAGTGGAGGCGGGTATGTCGGGGAACTTCTTGAGTTGCAGCAAGGGGGTGAAGGACCCTTTCGAAGTTCAAGGGGAATGGGTGATTTGCCTCCAGACGCCTCAGCGGAAAAGGGACTCATCTCACCTGGAGGGGAGAACCTCCTGAATTTGCTCAGGTTGCGGCGGGACCTTCTCGAGTTACTACGGGGACCTCTGGGACCCTCCCTTGTGGCCTCAGGACAGTCCAGTCTCCATGCGAGTTGCCATGGGCCTGTCCGGATTCCTCTGCAGTCCATGCCGGGGCCTAAGACCTCGTGTGGAGTCTATGACGGAAGCTGAGGATTCCTCTTCAGTGCTGACATGGATCTTGGGGTCGTTCTGGAGGTTCCACAGGGGAGTCAGTTCTCGTCTCGAGTGGGGACATGCACGTCCGCTTTCCTCACGAACTGGAGCAGCCGTGGCAGGCTTCCCGGTACCTTGATACAGGCATCTCTGGCATTCTTTGGAGGCTTTCCCACGAGGCTTTCCACAGGGCTGTCACACGTGCCACTGTGGTTTGAGTCGATCCTCGGCGTGCATGTCGAGGAAGTTCAGGGAAATCTGGTTCTTCTGAAGTGGACTGAGATATTTTGTGCACATTGGGAATGGTGGCACGACCCCTGGAGTTCCTCTCGACTTTCATGTGGAGAGCGCCTTCTCCGAGGTGTGACAGCAAAGCCGGGAATCATTTCCCGACGAAGCAGGGAAAGGAACCCACATCTCGAGCTTTGAGGAGGAAACGGGGCTCCTCTTGATGTCGGCGGGACGCTAGGTGTTTCTCTCGAGTGGAGGCGGGTATGTCGGGGAACTTCTGGAGTTGCAGCAAGGGTGTGAAGGACCCTTTCGTAGTTCAAGAGAGAAGGGTTGATTTGCCTCTAGACGCCTCAGCGGAAAAGGGCCTCATCTCGCCTGGAGGGAAGAACCTCCTGGATTTTCTCGAGTTGCGGCGGGACATTCTCGAGTTATGACGGGGACCTCTGTGACCCTCCCGTGTGGCCTCAGAACACGCAAGTCTCCATGCGAGTTGCGATGGGCCTGTCGGGATTCCTCTGCAGTTGGTGCCGGGGCCTAGGACCTCGTGTGGAGGCTATGACGGAACCTGAGGATTCCTCTCCAGTGCTGACATCGATCTTGGGGACCTTCTGGAGGCTCCACAGGGGAGTCAGTCCTCGTCTCGAGTGGGGACATGCACGTGCGTTTTCCTCACTAGCTGGAGGAGCTGTGGCAGGCTTCCAAGCGCCTTGATACAGGGATCTCTGGCATTCTTTGGAGGACTTCCCACGAGGCTTTCCGACAGGGCTGTCACACGTGCCACTGTGGTGTGAGTGGATCCTCGGCGTGCATGTCGAGGAAGTGCAGGGAAATCAGGTTCTTCTGGATTGGACTGAGACAGTTTGTGCACATTTGGAATGGTGGCACCACCCCTGGAGTTCCTCTCGACTTTCCTGTGGAGAGCGCCTCCTCCGGGATGCGACACCAAAGACTGGAATCCATTTCCGAATAAGCAGGGAAAGGAACCCTCATGTCGAGCTTTGAGGAGGAAAGGGGGCTCCTCTTGATGTGGGCGGGACCCTCGGTGTTCATCTCGAGTGGAGGCAGGTATGTCGGGGAACTTCTTGATTTCCAGCAAGGGTGTGAAGTACCCTTTCGAAGTTCAACAGGGAAGGGGTGATTTGCCTCAAAACGCTTCAGCGGAAAAGGGCCTCATCTCGCCTGGAGGGGAGAACCTCCTGGATTTTCTCGAGGTGAGGCGGGAACTTCTCGAGTTACGACGGGGACCTCTGGGACCCTCCCTTGTGGCCTCAGGAGAGGCCAGTCTCCATGCGAGTTGCGAGGAGCCTGTCGGGATTCTCTGCAGTCGGTGCCGGGGCCTAAGACCTCGTGTGGTGTCTATGAAGGAAACTGAGTATTCTTCTCCAGTGCTGACATGGATCTTGGGGTACTTCTGGGGGCTCCACAGGGGAGTCAGTCCTCGTCTCGAGTGGGGACATGCATGTCCGCTTTCCTCACGAGCTGGAGCAGCCGTGGCAGGCTTCCCGGCGCCTTGATACAGGGATCTCTGGCATTCTTTGGAGGCCTTCCCACGAGGCTATCCGACAGGGCTGTCACACGTGCCACTGTGGTGTGAGTCGATCCTCGGCGTGCATGTCGAGGAAGTGGAGGGAAATCAGCTTCTTCTGGAGTGGACTGAGACATCTTGTGCACATTGTAAATGGTGGCACGACCCCTGGATAGCCTCTCGACTTTCCTGTGGAGAGCGCCTCCTCCGAGATGCGACAGGAAAGCCGGGAATCCTTTCCCGAATAAGCAGGGAAAGGAACCCTCATCTCGAACTTTGAGGAGTAAACGGGGCTCCTCTTGATGTGTGCGGGACCCTTTGTGTTCCTCTCGAGTGGCGGCGGGTATGTCGTGGAACTTCTTGAGTTGCAGCAAGGGTGTGAAAGACCCTTTCGAAGTTCAAGGGGAATGGGTGATTTGCCTCGAGACGCCTCAACGGAAAAGGGCCTCATCTCACCTAGAGGGGAGAACCTCCTGAATTTTCTCGAGTTGGGGTGGGACCTTCTCGAGTTACGACGGGGCCCTCTGGGACCCTCCCTTGTGTCCTCAGGATAGTCCAGTCTCCATGCGAGTTGCGAGAGGCCTGTCCGAATTCCTCTGCAGTCGGTGCCGGGGTCTAATCCCTCGTGAGGAGTCTATGACGGAACCTGAGAATTCCTCTCCACTGCTGACATGGATCTTGGGGTCCTTCTGGAGGTTCCACAGGGGAGTCATTCCTCGTCTCGAGTGGGGACATGCACGTCCACTTTCCTCATGAACTGGAGCAGCCGTGGCAGGCTTCCCGGTACCTTAATACAGGCATCTGTGGCATTCTTTGGAGGCTTTCCCACGAGGCCCTCCGACATGGCTGTCAAACGTGCCACTGTGGTGAGAGTCGATCCTCGGCGTGCATGTCGAGGAAGTGCAGGGAAATCAGGTTCTTCTGGAGTGGATTGAGATATTTTGTGCACATTGGGAATAGTGGCACGACCCCTGGAGTTCCTCTCGACATTCCTGTGGAGAGCGCCTCCTCCGAGATGCGACAGCAAAGCCGGGAATCCTTTCCCGACGAAAGAGGGAAAGGAACCCTCATCTCGAGCTTTGAGGAGAAAACGGGGCTCCTCTTGATGTAGGCGGGACCCTCGGTATTCCTCTCCAGTGGAGGCGGGTATGTCGTGGAACTTCTTGAGCTGCATCTAGGGTGTGAAGGACGCTTTCGAAGTTCAAGAGGGTAGGGGTGATTTGCCTCGAGACGCCTCAGTGGAAAAGGGCCTCATCTCGCCTGAAGGGGAGAACCTCCTAGATTTTCTCGAGTTGCGGCGGGACCTTCTCGAGTTACGACGGAGACTTCTGGGACCTTCCCTTGTGGCCTCAGGGCAGTCCAGAATCCATGAGAGTTGCGAGGGGCCTGTCGGGATTCCTCTGCAGTCGGGGCCGGGGCCTAAGACCTGGTGTGGAGTCTATGACGGAACCTGAGGATTCCTTTCCAGTGCTGACATGGATCTTGGGGTCCTTCTGAGGGCTCCACAGGGGAGTCAGTCCTCGTCTCGAGTGGGGACATGCACGTCCGCTTTCCTCACGAGCTGGAGCAGCCGTGGCAGGCTTCCCGGTGCCTTGATACAGGTATCTGTGGCATTCTTTGGAGGCTTTCCCACGAGGCTTTCCGACAGGGCTGTCACACGTGCCACTGTGGTGTGAGTCCATCTTTGCTGTGCATGTCGAGGAAGTGCAGGTAAATCAGGTTCTTCTGGAGTGGACTGAGACATTTTGTGCGCATTGGGAATGGTGGCACGACCCCTCGAGTTCCTCTCGACTTTCCTGTGGAGAGCATCTTCTCCGAGATGCGACAGCAAAGCCGGGAATCCTTTCCCGACGAAACAGGGAAAGGAACCCTCATCTCGAGCTTTGAGGAGGAAACGGGCCTCCTCTTGATGTGGGCGGGACCCTCGGTGTTCCTCTCGAGTGGAGGCGGGTATGTCGGGGAACTTCTTGAGTTGCAGCAAGGGTGTGAAGGACCCTTTCGAAGTTCAAGAGGGAAGGGGTGATTTGCCTCGAGACACCTCAGCGGAAAAGGGCCTCATCTCGCCTGGAGGAGAGAACCTCCTGGATTTTCTCGAGTTGCGGCGGGACCTTCTCGAGTTACGAGGGGGTACTATGGGACCCTCCCATGTGGCCTCAGGACATTCCAGTCTCCATGCGCATTGCGAGGGGCCTGTCGGGATTCCACTGCAGTCTTTGCCGGGGCCTAAGGCCTCATGTGGAGTCTATGACGGAACCTGAGGCTTCCTCTCCAGTGCTGACATGGAGCTTGGGGTCCTTCTGGGGTGTTCCACAGGGGAGTCAGTCCTCGTCTCGAGTGGGCACATGCACGGCCGCTTTCCTCACGAGCTGGAGCAGCCGTGGCAGGCTTCCCGGCGCCTTGATACAGGGATCTTTGGCATTCTTTGGAGGCTTTCCCACGAGGCTTTCCGACAGGGCTGTCACACGTGCCACTGTGGTGTGAGTCGATCCTCGGCGTGCAAGTCGAGGTAGTGCAGGAAAATCAGGTTCTTCTGGAGTGGACTGAGACATTTTGTGCACATTGGAAATGGTGGCACGACCCCTGGAATTACTCTCGACTTTCCTGTGGAGAGCGCCTCCTCTGAGATGCGACAGGAAAGCCGGGAATCCTTTCCCGACGAAGCAGGGAAAGGAACCCTCATCTCGACCTTTGAGGAGGAAACGGGGCTCCTCTTGATGTGGGAGGGACCCTCGGTTTTCCTCTCCAGTGGAGGCGTGTATGACGGGGAAATTCTTGAGTTGCAGCAAGGGTGTGAAACACCCTTTCGAAGTTCAAGAGGAAAGGGCTGATATGCCTCAAGATGCCTCAGCGAAGAAGGGCCTCATCTCGCCTGGAGGGGAGATACACCTGGATTTTCTCGAATAGTAGCGGGAGCTTCTTGTGTTACGATGGGGACTTCTGGGATCCTCCCTTGTGGCCTCAGGACAGGCCAGTCTCCATGCAAGTTGGGAGGGGTATGTCCGGATTCCTCTGCAGTCGGTGCCGGGGCCTAAGACCTCGTGTGGAGTCTATGACGGAATCTGAGGATTCCTCTCCAGTGCTGACATGCATCTTGGGGTCCTTCTGGAGGCTCCACAGGGGAGCCAGTCCTTGTCTCGAGTGGGAACTTGCACGTCCGCTTTCCTCAGGAGCTTGAGAAGCCGTGGCAGGCTTCCCGGCGCCTTGATACAGGGATCTGTGGCATTCTTTGGAGGCTTTTACACGAGGCTTGCCGACAGGGCTGTCACACGTGCCATTGTGGTGTGAGTCGATCCTCGGCGTGCATGTCGAGGAAGTGCAGGGAAATCAGGTTCTTCTGGAGTGGACTGGGACATTTTCGGAACATGGGGAATGGTGGCACGACCCCTGGAGTTCCTCTCGACTTTCCTGTGGAGAGGGCCGTCTCCGAAATGCGACAGCAAAGCCGGGAATCGTTTCCCGACGAAGCAGGGAAAGGAACCCTCATGTCGAGCTTTGAGGAGGAAACGGGGCTCCTCTTGATGTGGGCGGGACCTTCGTTGTTCCTCTCGAGTGGAGGCGGGTATGTCGGGGAACTTCTTGAGTTGCAGCAAGGGTGTGAAGGACCGTTTCCAAGTTCAAGAGGGAAGGGGTGATTTGCCTCGAGACGCCTCAGCGGAAAAGGGCCTCATCTCGCCTGGAGTGGAGAACCTCCTGGATTTTCTCGAGTTGAGGCGGGACCTTCTCGAGTAACGACGGGGACCTCTGGGACCCTCCTTGTGGCCTCAGGACAGGTCAGTCTCCATGCGAGTTGCGAGGGGCCTGTCGGGATTCCTCTGCAGTCGGTGCCGGGGCCTAAGACCTCGTGTGGAGTCTATGACGGAACCTGAGGATTCCTCTCCAGTGCTGACATGGATATTGGGGTCCTCCTGTAGGCTCCACAGGGGAGCCAGTCCTCGTCTCGAGTCGGGACATGCACGTCCGCTATCCTCAGGAGCTGGAGCAGCCGTGGCAGGCTTCCCGGCGCCTTGATACAGGGATCTGTGGCATTCTTTGGAGGCTTTCCCAAGAGGCTTTCCGACAGGGCTAAAACACATGCCACTGTGGTGTGAGTCGATCCTCGGCGTGCATGTCGAGGAAGAGCAGGGAATTCAGGTCCTTCTGAAGTCGACTGAGACATTTTGTGCACATTGGGAATGGTGGCACGACACATGGAGTTCCTCTCGAATTTCCTGTGGAGAGCGCTGCCTTTGAGATGGGACAGCAAAGCCAAGAATCCTTTTCCGACGAGGCAGGGAAAGGGAACCTCATCTCGAGCTTTGAGGAGGGAACAGGGCTCCTCTTGATGTGGGCGGGACCCTCGGTGTTCCTCTCGAGTGGAGGCGGGTATGTCGGTCAACCTCTTGAGTTGCAGCAATGGTGTGAAGGACCCTTTGAAAGTTCAAGAGGGAAGGGGTGATTTGCCTCGAGACGCCTCAGCGGATAAGGGCCTCATCTCGCCTGGAGGGGAGAACCTCCTGGATTTTCTCGAGTTGCGGCGGGACCTTCTCGAGTTACGACGGGGACCTCTGGGACCCTCCCTTGTGGCCTCAGGACAGGCCAGTCTCCATGCGAGTTGCGAGGGGCCTTTCAGGATTCCTCTGCAGTCGGTGCCAGGGCCTAAGACCTCGTGTGGAGTCTGTGACGGAACCTGAGGATTCCTCTTCAGTGCTGACATGGATCTTGGGGTCCTTCTTTAGGCTCCACAGGGGAGCCAGGCCTCGTCTCGAGTGGCGACAGGCACGTCCGCTTTCCTCAGGAGCTGGAGCAGCCGTGGCACTCTTCCCGGCGCCTTGATACAGGGATCTGTGGCATTCTTTGGAGGCTTTCCCACGAGGCTTTCTGACAGGTCTGTCACACGTGCCACTGTGGTGAGAGTCCATCCTCGGCGTGCATGTCGAGGAAGTGCAGGGAAATCAGGTTCTTCTGGAGTGGACTGAGACATTTTGTGCACATTGGGAATGGTGGCACGACCCCTGGAGTTCCTCTCGACTTTCCTGTGGAGAGTGCCGCCTCCGAGATGCGACAGCAAAGCCGGGAATCCTTTCCCGACGAATCAGGGAAAGGAACCCTCATGTCGAACTTTGAGGAGGAAATGGGTCTCCTCTTGATTTGGGCGGGACCTTCGGTGTTCCTCTCACGGGGAGGCGGGTATGTCGGGGAACTTCTTGAGTTGCAGCAAGGGTGTGAAGGACCCTTTCGAAGTTTCAAAGGGAAGGGGTGATTTTCCTCGAGACGCCTCAGCGGAAAAGGGCCTCATCTCGCCTGGAGGGGAGAACCTCTTGGATTTTCTCGAGTTGCGGCGGGATCTTCTCGAGTTACGACGGGAACCTCTGGGACCCTCCCTTGTGGCCTTAGGACAGGCCAGTCTCCATGCGAGTTGGGAGGGTCCTGTCGGGATTCCTCTGCAGTGGGTGCCGGGACCTAAGACCTCGTGTGGAGTCTATGACGAAACCTGACGATTCATCTCCATTGCTGACATGGATATTGGGGTCCTTCTGGATGATCCACAGGGGAGCCAGTCCTCGTCTCGAGTGGGGACATGCATGTCCGCTTTCCTCAGGAGCTGGAGCAGCCGTGGCAGGCTTCCCGGCGCCTTGATACAGGGATCTGTGGCATTCTTTGGAGGCTTTCCCACGAGGCTTTCCGACAGGGCTGTCACACGTGCCACTGTGGCGTGAGTCGATCCTCGGCGTGCATGTCGAGGAAGTGCAGGGAAATCAGGTTCTTCTGGAGTGGACTGAGTCATTTTGTGCACATTGGGAATGGTGACACGACCCGTGTTGTTCCTCTCGACTTTCCTGTGGAGAGCGCCGCCTGTGAGATGCGACAGCAAAGCCGGGAAACTTTTCCGACAAAGCAGGGAAAGGAACGCTCAACTCGAGCTTTGAGGATGAAACGGGGCTCCTCTTGATGTGGGCGGGACCCTCGGTGTTCCTCTCGAGTGAGGGCGGGTATGTCGGGGAACTTCTTGAGTTGCAGCAAGGGTGTGATGGATCCTTTGGAAGTTTAAGAGAGAAGGGGTGATTTGCCTCGAGACGCCTCAGCGGAAAAGGGCCTCATCTCGCCTGGCGGGGAGAACCTCCTGGATTTTCTCGAGTTGCGGCGGGACCTTCTTGAGTTACGACGGGGACCTATGGGACCTTCCCTTGTGGCCTCAGGACAGGCCAGTCTCCATGCGAGTTGCGAGGGTCCTGTCGGGATTCCTCGACAGTCAGTGCCGGGGCCTAAGTCCTCGTGTGGAGTCTATGACGGAACCTGAATTCCTCTCCAGTGCTGACATGGATCTTGGGGTCCTTCTGGAGGCTCCAGAGGGGAGTCAGTCCTCGTCTCGTGTGGGGACAGGCACGTCCGCTTTCCTCAGGAGCTGGAGCAGCCTTGGCAGGCTTCGGGGCGCCTTGATACAGGGATCTGTGGCATTCTTTGGAGGCTTTCCCACGAGGCTTTCCGACAGGGCTGTCACACGTGCTACTGTGTTGTGAGTCGATCCTCGGCGTGCATGTCGAGGAAGTGCAGGGAAATCAGGTTCTTCTGGAGTGGACTGAGACATTTTGTGCAATTGGGAATGGTGGCACGACCCCTGGAGTTCCTCTCGACTTTCATGTGGAGAGTGCCGCCTCCGAGATGCGACAGCAAAGCCGGGAATCCTTTCCCGACGAAGCACGGAAAGGAACCCTCATGTCCCGCTTTGTGGAGGAAACGGGGCTCCTCTTGATGTGGGCGGGCCCTCGGTGTTCCTCTCGAGTGGAGGCGGCTATGTCGGGGAACTTCTTGAGTTGCAGCAAGGGTGTGAAGGACCCTTTCCAAGTTCAAGAGGGAAGGGGTGATTTGCCTCGAGACGCCTCAGCGGAAAGGGCCTCATCTCGCCTGGAGGGGAAAACCTCCTGGATTTTCTCGAGTTGCGGTGGGACCTTCTCGAGTTAAGACGGGGACCTCTGGGACCCTCCCTTGTGGCCTCAGGACAGGCCAGTCTCCATGCGAGTTGCGAGGGGCCTGTCGGGATTCCTCTGCAGTCAGTGCCGGGGCCTAAGACCTCGTGTGGAATCTGTGATGGAACCTGAGGATTCCTCTCCACTGCTGACATGGCTCTCGGAGTCCTTCTGGAGGCTCTACAGGGGAGTCAGTCCTCGTATCGAGTGGGGACATGCACGTCCGCTTTCCTCACGAGCTGGAGCAGCCGTGGCAGTCTTCCTGGCGCCTTAATACAGGGATCTGTGGCTTTCTTTGGAGGCTTTCCCACGAGGCTTTCCGACAGGTCTGTCACACGTGCCACTGTGGTGTGAGTCGATCCTCAGCGTGCATGTCGAGGAAGTGCAGGGAAATCGGGTTCTTCTGGAGTGGACTGAGATATTTTGTGCACATTGGGAATGGTGCCACGACTCCCTGGAGTTCCTCTCGACTTTCCTGTGGAGAG
>NW_024070750.1:0-10243 GCF_014754425.2 Oryx dammah
CAGGCTTGTTATTAGGGTCATGAACATCGGCAGCACTTTGCCTCCTTCCATGCAGAACCTGACATTTGAGCTCAGTGTTGTCTGTTAGTGCTTGCACGTGGTAAGAAACTAGCCTGGTTCAGTGCAGAGACCAAGACGTGGGTTCAGGAGTTTTTGTTGTGGCCTTGAAGAAGGGCTGGACCCAGCCTGGTCTAGGTAAGCACCGAAAAGAGCCTCAGGAGTATTTGTCAGGTTAGAAGAAGGGCAGGACCCAGCCTGGTGGCTGCAGCGACTTGGAGAGAGGCTCTTGGGTGTTTGTAAGAGTCTTGCACAAGGCCTGGACCCAGCCTGGGTCAGTTCAGGTCCTTAGATATCAATTCAGGTGTATCTGTTGAGGCTTCAAGGTGTGAAGACCTTAGCCTGGTTCAATACAAGGATCGAGATGCGGGCTCAGGGCTATTTCATGCTCTTGAACAAATGTAGGACCGAGCATGGTCCGTGTAGGTATTGAAATGTGGGCTCGGGAGTATCTGTAGGCGTCTTGCACAAAGGTATGTCAATCCTTGATCAGTGCATCGAGTGAAATGCCAGATCGGGAGTGTTTCCTGGGGGGGACTGACCAAGGGCAGGACACAAGTACATATGCTACTTCAGAGTCAGTGAGTAAGTTCTGGGCTCAGGATTGTAGGTCGGTGGCTTGAATATGGCCAGGCCCAGCAGGAGAGTCAGAGAGTGGCTCAGCAGTGTTGGCCGACACCATGAAGAAGGGCAGGACCCATCCTACGTCAGTGCTAAGACGACGTAGGGGGCTCAGGAGGGTTTATCGGGGCTTAAATAAAGGCAGGGTCCAGCATGCGTGAATCCTGGGAGTGAGATATGGGCTAAAGAATGTTGGTCAGAGAACGGAACCAGTGAAGGACCTAGCAGAGTTCAGTCACAGAAAGTGATGTGGGCCAAGGAGTGATAGTCTGGGGCTTAAAGAGGGCCAGAACCCAGTCTGGATTGGTAGAGGGACCGAAATGTGTGCTCTGGCATATTTGTCGAGGGCTTGTGAAAGTAAAGGGCCCAGCTTTGTTCCATGCAGGGACAATACGTAGCCTCATGCATGTCTCTCATGTGTGAACAAGTGGAGGACCAGCCTTGGTCAGTGAAGGGAACTACATATAGGCTCAGGTGTGGTTTTCAGGGGCTTGAACAAGCGCAGGATCCAGCTTGGTTTCGTTCTGGGACACAAATGTGTGGTAAGGAATGTTGTAGGTGTCATGCATAAGGGCAGGACATAGCCTGATTCACTGCACGGAATTAGAGGTGAGCCCAGGTGTATTTTTCAGAAGGTTGAACAACAGATGTGCGCTGGGGAGTGTTTGCCGGAGGCTTTACCAGTGCAAGATTCAGCCTGGTTCACTGCAGGGACCTAGCGTCCTCGGGCTCAGAAGTGTTTGTCGGGGTCTTGCTCAAAGGCATGACCCAGCCTTCTTGAGTGTAGCGAGTGGGATGTGGGATCACCTGTGATTCCTGATGGACTGAACAATGGTAGTACACACCGTAGTTCTGAGGCATCGAGCTACTTGTTGGCTCAGGATTGCTTGCTGTTGGCTCGAATAAGTCTGGGAACTAGCGTGAGAGTCAGATGCAGGCTCAGGTCTGTTGGTAGGGGCCTTGAATAAGTGCAGGCCCAGCCTGGTTCATGGCAGGGTCTTAGATGCGGGTGCAGTGTGTTTCTCGGGGGCAGAAACACAGTCAGGATCTAGCATGGTTCAGAGCTGGAACCGAGATGTGAGCTCAGGAGTGTTTGTCGGGTGCTTGAACAAAGGCAGGGCTCTGCCGGGTCAGTGCAGGGCCCAGGATGTGGGCTTAGGAGCATTTGTGAGGATGCATCAGTGGCAGCTCCCAAAATGCTTCAGTGCCAGACTCAAAATGTAGGCTCAGGCCTGATATTAGTGGTCATGAACATGGGAAGCACTTAGCCTCGTTCCATGCAGGACCAGACATTTTGGCGCAGGGTTGTCTGTCAGTGTTTGCAAGTGGGAAGAAGCTAGCCTGGTTCAGTGCAGACACCAATACGTGGGTTCAGAAGTATTTTTCGTGGCCCTGAAGAAGGGCAGGACCCCGCCTGGTCCGGGTGAGCACCGTAATGAGCCTCAGGAGTATCTGTCGGGGTGGAAGAAGGGCAGGACCCAGCCTGGTTCGGTGCAGCGACTGGGAGGGAGGCTCGGGAGTGTTTGCAAGTGTCTTGCACAAGTCCTGGGCCCAGCCTGGGTCAGTGCACGTCCTTTAATATCAATTCAGGAGTATCCGTTGAGGCTTTAATTTTGCAGAAAGTAACCTGGTTCAGTACACGGACTGAGATGATAGCTCAGGAGTATTTCATCATCTTGAAGAAGGGCAGGACAGAGCATGGACCGTGTAGGTATTGAAATGTGGGCTCGGAGGCATTTGTTGGGGTCTTGGACAAAAGCAGGTCGAGCCATGTTCAGTGCAGCGAGCACGATGCTGGGTTGGGAATGTTTCCTATGGGGAATGACCAGGGCAGGACACACCCTAGTTCAGAGTCAGAGAGCGAGGTGAGGGCTCAGGATTGTAGGTCGCTGGTCTGAATATGGTCAGGACTAGCCAGAGTCAGAGAGAGGCTAAGCAGTGTTGGCTGGCACCTTGAACAAGAGCAGGACTCATCCTAGGTCAGTTTAAAGACCATGTAGTGGGCTGAGGAATGTTTGTCGTGGCATGACTAAAGGCAGGGTCCAACCTGCGTGAGTTCTGGGAGTGAGATATGGGCTCAAGTTGTTGATCAGGGCATGGAACTCGTTCAAGACCCAGCAGAATTCAGTTCAGGGACCACGATATGGGCCCAGGAGTGATTGCCTGGGGCGTGAAGAAGGCCAAGGCCCAGTCTGGATCAGAAGAGGGACCGAAATGTGGGCCCCGGAATATTTGTCGAGTGCTTGGTCAAGTACAAGGCCCATAGTGGCTCCATGCAGGGACCATATGTGGCCTCATGCATTTTTCTCGGGTCTGAACAAGCACAGGACAAGCCTGTGTCAATGAAGGGACCTAAATGTTGGCTCAGAAATCATTTTCAGGGGCTTGAACAAGCGCAGAATCCAGCTTGGTTCCATTCAGGGACAAAGATGTGTGCTAAGGAGTGTTGCAGGTGTCATGCACAAGAGCAGGATCCATCCTGATTCAGTGCACAGACTTGGAGGTGGGCCCAGGTGTATTTATCGGAAGCCTGAACAACAGATGTGCACTCGGGAGTGTTTACCGGAGGCTTTATCCAGTGCAAGATTCAGCCTGGTTCACTGCGGGGACCTAGTCTCCAATCGCTCAGGAGTGTTTGTCGGGTTCCTGTTCAAAGGCATGACCCAGCCTTCTTGAGTACAGTGAGTGGTATGTGGGATTCCTGGGGGAATGAACAATGGCAGTACACTCCACAGTTACAAGGCATGCAGCTACTTGTCGGCTCAGGATTGCTTGCCAGTGGCTCGAATAAGGCTAGGAACTAGCATGAGGGTCAGATACAGGCTCAGGTATGTTGGTCATGGCCTTGAATACGTGCAGGACCCAGCCTGGTTCATGGCAGGGACAGAGATGCAGGTACAGGAGTGTTTCTCGGAGGCGTAAACAAAGGCAGAACTCAGCATGTTTCAGTGCCAGATCCAAGCTGACAGCTCTGAAGTGTTTGTTGGGGCTTGAACAAAGGCAGGGCCCTGCCGGGATGAGTGCAGTGCCCATGATGTGGGCATAGGAGCACTTGCTGGGGTGCAACAGGGGTAGATCCCAAAATGCTTCAGTGTCAGGTTCAGGAAGTAGGTACATGCTTGTTATGAGGGGTCATGAACATGGGCAGCGCTTTGCCTCCTTCCGTGCAGGACCCGTCTTTTGGGCTCAAGATAGGTTATCAGTGCTTGCACATGGGAAGAAAGTAGCTTGGTTCAGTGCAGACACCGACACATGGGTTCTTGGCCTTGAAGAAGGGCTGGATGCAGCCTGGTCCCGGTAAGCACCAAAAAGAGCCTCAGGAGTATTTGTCAGGGTGGAAGAAGGGCAGGACCCAGCCTGGTTTGGTGCAGCGACTGGGAGAGAGGCTTAGAAGTGTTTGCAAGTGTCTTGCACAAGGCCTGGACCCAGCCTGGGTCAGTGCAGGTCCTTAGAGGTCAATTCAGGAGTATCTGTTCAGGCTTCAAGATGGGCAACCTTAACTTGGCTCAATACAAGGACCGAGATGCGAGCTCAGGGGTATTTCCTGGTCTTGAACAAGGGCAGGACCGAGCATTATCTGCAAAGGTGTCGTAATGTGGGCTGAAGAGTGATGCCGGATTGGGAGAGTTTCCTGGAGGGACTGACCAAGGCAAGGACACATCCAAGTTCAGAGTCAGGGAGTGACCTGTGGGTTCAGGATTGTAGGTCGGTGGTTTGAATATGGCCAGGACTATCCTGAGAGTCAGAGAGAGGCTCTGTAGTGTTGGCTGGCACCTTGAGCAAGTGCAGGACCTATCCTAGGTCAGTGCAGAGATGACGCTGTGGCTTAGAAGTGTTTGTCGGGGCTTGACTAAAGGCAGGGTCTAACCTGGGTGAGGTCTGGGAGTGAGATATGGGCTCAAGAGTGTTGATCAGGGCATGAAACCAGTTCAGGACCCAGCAGAATTCAGTTCAGGGACCGCAATGTGGGCCCAGGAGTGATTGTCTGGGGCTTGAAGAAGGCCAAGACCCAGTCTGGATCAGTAGAGTGACCGAAACATGGGCTCCAGAATATTTGTCAAGGGCTTGTGCAAGTACAGGGCCCAGCTTGGTTCAGTGCAGGGACCCTATGTGGGCTCACACATGTCTCTTGGAGTCTGAACAAGTGCAGGTCCAACCTGGGTCAGCGAAGGGATCTGGATGTGGGCTCAGGAGTCATTTTCAGGGACTTGAACATGCACAGGATCCAGCTTGGTTCCATTCAGGGCCATACATGTGCAGTAAGGAGTGTTGTAGGTGTGAAGCAGAAGAGCAGTACCCAGCCCGATTTAGTGCACAGACCTAGAGGTGGGTCCAGGAATATTTTTCAGAAGCCTGGAGAACAGATGTGTGCTGGGAAGTGTTTGCCGGAGGCTTTAGTAGTGGAAGATTCAGCCTGGTTCACTGCAGGGACCTATTGTACTAAGGCTCAGGAGTGTTTGTCAGGTTTTGTTCAAAGGCTTGACCCAGCCTTCTTGAGTGTCATGAGTGGGATCACCTGTGTTTCCTGATGGACTGAACAATGGCAGTACACATTGTAGTTCTGAGGCATCGAGCTTCTTGTTGGCTCAGGATTAATTGCCTTTGGTTTGAATAAGCCCGGGAACTAGCATAAGACTCAGATGTAGGCTCAGCTATGTTGATAGAGGCCTTGAATAAGTGCAGGACCCAGCCTGGTTCATGGCAGGGACGTAGATGTGGGTGCAGAGGTGTTTCTCGGGGGTGTAAACAAAGTTAGGACCCAGCATGGTTCAGAGCCGGAACCAAGATGTGAACCCAGGAGTGTTTGTCAGGGGCTTGAACAAAGCCAGGGCCCTGCCGCGTCAGTGCAGGGCCCATGATGTGGGCATAGGAGCACTTGCAGGGATGCAACATTGGTAGCTCCCAAAATACTTCAAGATGGAGGTTCAGGCCTGATATTAAGGGTCATGAACATGGGAAGCACTTAGCCTCATTCCATGCAGGACCTGACATTTGGGTGCAGGGTTGTCTGTCAAGAGTGTTGCATGTGGGAAGAAGCTAGCCTGGTTCAGTGCAGACACTGACACGTGGGTTCAGAAGTATTTGTCGTGGCCTTGAAGAAGGGCAGAACCCAGCATGGTTCGGTGCAGCGACCAGGAGGGAGGCTTGGGAGTGTTTGCAAGGGTCTTGCACAAGTCCTTGAGCCAGCGTGGGTCAGTGCAGGTCCTTAAATGTCAATTCAGGAGTATCTGTTGAGGCTTTAATTTGGCAGAAAGTAACCTGGTTCAGTACAGGGACCGAGATGCTGGCTCAGGGGTATTTCATGGTCTTGAACAAGGGCAGGACCGAAGTGGTCCATTTAGGTATCGAAATGTGGGCTCGGGAGCATTTGTTGGGGTCTTGCACAAAGGCACGTCGAGCCTTGTTCAGTGCAGCGAGTGCAATGCCAGATTTTGAATGCTTCCTATGGGGACTGACCAGGGCAGGACACACCTTAGTTCAGAGTCAGGGAGTGAGTTGTGGGCTCAGGATTGTAGGTCCGTGGTTTGAATATGGCCAGGACTAGCCAGAGAGTCAGAGAGAGGCTCAGCAGTGTTGGCCGGCACCTTGAACAAGGGGAGGACCCATCCTAGGTCAGTGAGGAGACGACATAGTGTGCTCAGGAATGTTTGTCGGGGCATGACTAAAGGCAGGGTCCAACCTGCGTGAGTTCTGGGAGTGTGATATGGGTTCAGGATGTTGTTCAGGGCGTGGAACCAGTTCAGGACCCAGCAGAACTCAGTTCAGGGACCATGATGTGGGCCCAGGAGCAATTGTCTGGAGCTTGAAGAATGTTAGGACTCAGTCTGGATCAGAAGAGGCACCGAAATGTGGGCTCCAGAATATTTGTTGAGTACTTGGTCAAGTACAATGTCCAGATTGGTTCAGTGCAGGGACCATATGTGGCCTCACACATGTCTCTAGGGTCTCAACAAACACAGGACCAGCCTGGATCAGTAAAAGGACCTAAATGTCAGCTCAGGAGTCGTTTTCAGGGGCTTGAACAAGCGCAGGATCCAGCTTGGTTCTGTTCAGGGACACAGATGTGTGCTAAGGAATGTTGTAGGTACATGCAGAAGGGCAGGACACAGCCTGATTCAGTGCACAGACCTAGAGGTGGGCTCAGGAGTATTTATCAGAAGTTTGAACCACAGATGTGCACTGTGGAGTGTTAGCTGGAGGGTTTATCCAGTGCAAGATTCATCCTGGTTCACTTCAGGGACCTAGTCTTCCAGGGCTCAGGAGTTTTTGTCAGGTCTTGTTCAAAGGCATGACCCAGCCTTCTAGAGTGCAGTGAGCAGTATGTGCGATCGCTAGTGTTTCCTGGGGGAATGAACAATGGCGGTTCACTCCATAGTTACAAGACATGGAACTACTTGTTGTCTCAGGATTGTTTGCTGGTGGCTCGAGTAGGCAGGGAACTAGCATGAGAGTCAGATACAGGCTCAGGTATGTTGGTCAGGGCCTTGAATAGGTGCATGACTCAGCCTGGTTCATGGCAGGGACAGAGATGCGGGCGCAGGAGTGTTTCTCGGAGACATCAACAAAGGCAGGACACAGCATTGTTCAGTGCCAGAACTGAGCTTAGAGCTCAGGAGAGTTTGTCGGGGCTTGAACAAAGGCCGGGCCCTGCTGGGATGAGTGCAGGGCCCATGATGTGGGCATAGGAGCATTTACTGGGGTGCAACAAGGGTAGCTACCAAAATGCTACAGTTCCAGGCTCAAGCAGTTGCTGCAGGCTTGTTATTAGTGGTCATGAACATGGGCAGCACTTTGCCTCCTTCCGTGCAGGACCCGACATTTGGGTGCAGGGTTGTCTGTCAGTGCTTGCACGTGGGAAGAAGATAGTCTGGTTAAGTGCAGAGATCGACACCTTGGTTCAGGAGTATTTGTCATGGCCTTTAAGAAGGGCAGGACCCAGCTTGGTCTGGGTAAGCACCGAAAGAAGCCTCAGCAGTATTTGTCAGGGAGGAAGAAGGGCAGGACCCAGCCTGGTTCGGTGCAGCGACTGGGAGGGAGGCTCAGGAGTGTTTGCAAGGGCTTGCACAAAGCCTGGATGCAGCCTGGGTCAGTGCAGGTCCTTATATATTAATTCAGGAGTATGTTTTTAGGCTTCAAGGATGGCAGACCTTAGCCTGGTTCAATACAAGGATCGAGATGCGGGCTCAGGGGTATTTCGTGGTCTTGAACAAGGACAGGACCGAGTATGGTCCATGTAGGTCCTGAACTGGGGCTTGGGAGTGTTTGTATGGGTTGCACAAAGGCACATCGAGTCTTGTTCAGAGTAGCGAGTGTGATGCCAGATTGGGAGTGTTTCCTGTAGGGACTAACCAAGGGCAGGACCCATCCTAGTTCAGAATCAGGGAGCGAGCTGTGGACTCAGGAATGTAGGTCGATGGCTTGGATATGGCCAGCACTAGCCTGAGAGTCAGAGAGAGTCTAAACAGTGTTGCCCGGCACCCTGAACACCTGCAGAACCTATCTTAGGTCAAGGCGGAGATGACGCTGTGGGCTCAGAAGTGTTTGTCGAGGCTTGACTAAAGTCAGGGTCCAACCTGGGTGAGGTCTGAGAGTGAGATATGGGCTCAAGTTATTGCTCAGGACCTGAAACCAGTTCAGGATCCAGCAGAATTCAGTTCGGTCACCGCGATGTGGAACCAGGAGCAATACTCTGGGGCTTGAAGAAGGCCAGGACAGAATCTGGATCAGTAGAGGGACCGAAATGTGGGCCCCGGGATATTTGTCGAGGGATTGCTCAAGTACAGGGGCCAGCTTGATTCAGTGCAGGGACCATACGTGGCCTCACACATGTCTCTCAGGTCTGAACAAGCACAGGACCAACCTGGGTCAGTGAAGGGATCTGGATGTGGGCTCAGAAGTCCTTCTCAGGGGCTTGAAAAAGCACAGGATTCAGCTTGGTTCCATTCAGGGCCACAGATGTGCACTAAGGAGTGTTGTAGGTGTCATGCACATGGGCAGGACCCAGCCTGATTCAGTGCACGGACCTAGAGGTGGGCCCAGGTGTATTTTTTGAAAGAGTGAACAACAGATGTGCACTGGGGAGTGTTTTCTGGAGGCTTTCTCCAGTGCAAGATTCAGCCTGGTTCACTTTGGGACCCAGTGTCCTAGGGCTCAGGAGTGTTTTTCGGGTTCTTGTTCAAAGGCATGATCCAGCCTTCTTGAGCGCAGTGAGTGGGATGTGGAATCGCTGGTGTTTCCTGGGGGAATGAACAATGGCGGCACACACAGCAGTTCCGAGGCATGGAGCTCCTTGTTGGCTCAGGATTGCTTGCCGGTGGCTGGAATAAGTCCGGGAACTAGCATGAGAGTCAGATGCAGGCTCAGCTATGTTGGTAGGGGCCTTGAATAAGTGCAGGACCCAGCCTGGTTCATGGCAGGGACTTAGATGTAGGCGCAGAAGTGTTTCTCGGGTGTGAAAAACAAAGTCAGGACCCAGCATGGTTCAGAGCCGGAACCAAGATGTGAGCTCAGGAGTGTTTTTGGGGGGCTTGAACCAAAGCAGGTCCCTGCCGGATCAGTGCAGGGCCCAGGATGTGGGCTTAGGAGCACTTGCAGGGATGCAACAGGGGCAGGTCACAAAATGCTTCAGTGCCAGGCTCAAGATATTGGATCATGCCTGATATTAGGGGTCATGAACATGGGAAGCACTTAGCCTCGTTCCATGCAGGACCCGATATTTGGGTGCAGGGTTGCCTGTCAGTACTTGCACATGGGAAGAAGCCAGCCTGGTTCAGTGAAGAGACCAAGACGTGGGTTCTGAAGTATTTCTCATGGACTTGAAGAAGGGCAGGACCCAGCCTGGTCTGGGTAAGGACCGAAATGAGCCTCAGGAGTATTTGTTGGGGTGGATAAAGGGCAGGACCCAGCCTGGTTTGGTGCAGCGACTGGGAGTGAAGCTCGGGAGTGTTTGCAAGGGTCTTGCACAAGGCCTGGACCCAGCCTGGGTCAGTGCAGGTCCTTAGAGGTCAATTCAGTAATAACCATTGAGGGTGTAATTGGGCAGAAATTAGCCTGGTTCAGTACAGGTACTGAGATGCGGACTCAGGGGTATTTCGTGGTCTTGAACAAGGGTAGAACAGAGCATGATCTGCATAGGTATTGACATGTGGGCTCTGGAGATTTTGTTGGGGTCTTGCACAAAGGTACGTCAAGCCTTGTTCAGTGCAGTGACTGCGATGCCGGATTGGGAGTGTTTCCTATTGGGACTGACCAAGGGCCGGACTCACCCTAGTTCAGAGTCAGAGAGCGAGTTGTGGGCTCAGGATTGTAGGTCGGTGGTTTGAATATGGCCAGGACTAGACTGAGAGTCAGAGACAGGCTCAGCAGTGTTGGCCGGCTCCTTGAACAAGGCAGGACATATCCTGGGTCGGGGCAGAGATGATGTAGTGTGCTCAGAAATGTTTGTCGGGGCATGACTAAAGGCAGGGTCCAACGTGCATGAGTTCTGGGAGTGCGATTGTGCTTAAATTGTTGATCAGGGAATGGAACCAGTTCAGGACCCACCAGAATTCAGGTCAGGGACCGC
>NW_024070751.1:0-10235 GCF_014754425.2 Oryx dammah
CCGGTTTGCCGGGAAGCGTAGTCCGACGCGCCGTCTGCCTGCGCTTGCAGCGGGCCTGACCCGCGCCTGCGAACTACAGTTCCCAGGGGGTTGAGCGCGACTGGGCGAGGACTTCACTTCCCAGGAGGCCGCGCGCGAATAAGCACCACCGGGCCCCTCCTCCCGCGCCAAGCTCCGAGGGCTAAGCGGCGGCTCAGGACGTGGGTTCGAGTCCCAGGCCTGCCGCCGTAGTAGGGAGGCGTTGCGAAGTGCCCCAAAATTCTTTGGCCGCAGCTCCCTGTCAGTAAAAGGGAGTGGACGTTCGTGCGGCCTGCTATAATGCAGAACCATCAATGCAACGCTAGGGGCAGAGTCCAGACCGCACATCGCGCCCGTGCGGGTGCCTGGGCGCCCTCTCGGCCTGGCGGGTGGGTTCTCGGGAGGTGCAGGCGGGGGCAGGGCGGACGGGGTTGGGGGCGCGCAGCCGGACAGGGAGCCCAGAGTGAGGTCGGCCCCATCCGCCTTGCCTGGTCTGCTCCAGGAAGGGGTTACGCCCCGCCCTGGCGCCCCTGCGGGTCCCAGGCTTCCCCGTTCTGAGTTGAGACGCCCCGTCTAGCCTTGAGCAGGGTGGGCTCCTGGCCGGCAGGCTGAGCTGTCAGGAGCGGCTCCGGGCTGACCCTTACCTTGCAGGCTCCTGGCCCACAGCCCGGGCCCAGCCTCTCTGTCCAGTTGGCAGGGCACAGATTGGCTCTGACCGCCCCGCCGCCTTGGCCACCCACACAGCAGAGCTGGAGCGCTGCCCTTCGCTCCAGGCCTTCGCCGCTGGAGAGCTGGCCTGGCTGAGACGGCCCTGCTGGGCTGGTGTGACAGATGCGGGCTCAGGCTCCTGTCCTGGCTGTCCTGGGTGCGACCCGAGGTTCTCCCGATGCCCCTCCTCCTGGGAGAGGGAGGGTGCCCCAACTGCCCTGCCCAGGACTGGAGGGGACGAGCAAGGAGGCAGTGGGGACCGTACCGCGTGTCACGGGCCGACGGCTCCCGTCGGGGGCCTTCTGCCCGCTCCCCCGAGGTGCACCCCCGGCCCCGAAGGAGGAGGTCGGCCGCAGCAGGACTCTGACTCCCTCTGTTCCGCAGCCAACCAGGGCAACCGGCCAGTTCACACTCCCAGGCCTTGGAGGAGCCTGGGCCCGAAACGTCCTGCCAGCCTTGGCTCAGGGACGGGTCTGGAGAGAGCAGTCCTGCCAAAGACACAGCCCAGGGCTCAGAGGCCGGGGTGCCCCGCCCTGCCTTGCCCCTGTGCACAGCGCGTGAGCACGCCCGCGGGGGCTGGCACGCCTCTGCTCTGAGTGAGGCCCTGCCTGGGCGCGAGCAGGCGGAGAGTGGGCTGCCCTCCAGCCCTCAGGGGTGGGTGGGCCCTGATGTCAGGGTGGCTTGGGTTCCCGGGTGGGCACAGCTGCTCTCCCGGGGAGGGAGCACCTTGGCCCCGGTGCTGGGGTCACCATCACCACAGAGCTGCGTGACCTGTGGGACTGGCCCAGCCTGCCTGGGTCCTTGGGTCTCTTCCCCAGAAACATGGAGATGGTGCCAGCCTGAGGGGCAGGGGCCATGTGCCCTGGGACGCTGGGTGGGGGAGAGCAGCAGGTACAGGTGAGTGCTTTCTGGGGCAGGGCTGGGAACCCTGCTGTTTGCCGTCTGGGGCCGTGCTGATCCTGGAGAGACTGGCCCTCCCAGAGCTGGCCAGTTCCTAGAGATGGCAAACAGCTTCCCAGGCCAGGAGGATGCCTGGAGCGTGGCTCCCCGTCCTCCTCGGGCTTGTGTGTGTCCTGGTGCCGCCCTCGGGGTCCCCTGGGCCGGGCACCCAGCAGCCAGGGGCAGCCCCCTGCCCAAGCCCCCAGAGCATTCACGCTGGGCCGTCCTGAGCCTGCTCACCCTGCCTCACATGCGCCATCCCCGTGGAGACCCCAGGAAAGGCCCTGCCCACACGTCCCCCCGCCTGCTTCCTGCCCAGGCCTGGGGTCCTCCGCTCGGGAGCTGTCTGCGCAGTGGTGGCCTCCCCTGATCTCGGGCCTCACCGTCCCCGAGTGATGATGGAAACCCATTAGGATGCCACCCCTGGGCAACAGATCACCCGCAGCGCACACAGGAGGGCCGTTCCAGAGAGCGCCTGCCCGGGGTCTTCCTGTCGGCCCTCCACACGCTGCAGCAGGTGGTCCCACTCTAATCCCTGCTGAGCCCCCTCATGATTGTAGCCCCGGGGCTCCTGGCCCAGCTGCCCCAGCCACCTGCCTTCAGACCCCCAGGGTCTCCTGCCAGGGCCTAGGAGGCTCATGACTCCTTGGTGCGCGCGTGGGACCAGCCGAACCCCCACCTGCATTCCAAAAGCCCCCTGCCCCGAGTCCCTGCGACACGGGCGCCTCCTCCAGGAAGCCCTCTTGAGTGCCGCCAGCCTTCGCTGTTGCCTCGGGCGGGCCGGGCAGCCCTGCCCTCAGGCTTCCCGGGGGACCACTCCCTCTCCACCGAGCCAGGGACTCACCCAGGGGGCCCAGGGTGCACGGGTGCCAGCTGGAGGCCGTGGGCGTCCGTCGGGGGCGAGGACCACACGGCCGGCTCAGCTGCAGCGGGGCCCCGGAGGGCAACAGGCTCCCAGCGCCCTGCCCCCCAACCCCGAGCAGGAAGTCGGAGCCCCAGCCGGAGCACAGGCCTCTGGCGGGACGGAGCACTCAGACTCAGGGGTATCAGAATAATCTTTATTGATATGCTGGGTACCTTGTTAACACTGTCACGATGTCACCGTGGCTGAGGTAACAGGAAGCCCCGCCCACGCCAGCCCGCGGCTCCCACAGACCGACGGGGTCCCTCGGGCGGGGGCCGGAGGGGGGGAAGGGGGGGCTGGTGGCCTGGAGGGGACGTGGTTATTGCGTTGGATTCCTGCCCTCACCAGCCTCACCCCACGCTCACTCACGCACACGATCCACGCTTGCCGGCTCACGCACACACCCGCTGGCACGCTGGCACCTTGCTCTCTGGACGCACGCTTGCACAGTCACACGCACGACATCCTTTGATTTAAAGGCATCTGAAGCCGCCGGATAATAAACGTACTCGCTAGTTACAGTAACCATAGTAAAATAAAGGACAGGTGGTCGGGGTATGAGGAGAAAGTGCATGTTGACCTTTGACTGGAGGGGCCCCGGCCCCTCCCACCAGGGCGCCCCTCCCTGCAGGGGCGGCCAGAGGCTGAGGTGCCACCCCACCCCCCGCGGCCCCCTGAGTCATCCTGCCACCTCCCGGCTCCTCACAGGCCAGCATCCCAGGCCCCAAACAGAATCAACTAAAAAAATAAATTCTTCATCTCAGCGGAGCGCTTGATGTTGGGGGGAGGGGGCGCCTCTGGGCCTTTGGGCGCGGGGCTCCACGGGGTCCTGGCCAGCCCCGGACCCAGCCAGCACCCTGACGATGCCATCCAGGGGGCCGGGGAGGGGAAAGGTGCTGAGCCCCGTGGCATGCGGGCGGGAGGCCGGGGCGCGTGGGCAGTGCAGGGCAAAGCGAGGCTGCCCCTGCCTGGGGCGCGGTCATGCAGCCGCGCGGGCAGCCCCGGCCCTCAGAACTCCACGGTACTCACTACTGTCCTCGGCTCGTCGAAGGTGGCGATGAGGATCTGCTGCGGCGGAGGGATGGTGATGAGGCTGCCCACGTCCTGGGGGGCTCTGGGGGCCCCGTCCTCCTCTTCCCGGGCCTCGTACAGGGTGCTGATGTGCAGCAGCGGGTGGGTGGCGTTGCGGCTCAGGATGGCAAGGGGGTCAGGCTTGCCCAGGCTGGCTGGCGACAGAGGGGCGGTGGCAGGGGCGGCGGGGGGCGAGCAGACGTGAAACGGGCCCCCGGGGGGCAGCACGGCCCGGGCTGGCTCTGCGGAGTACAGGGCCTCCTCCTCCTGGAGCGGCGCATCTGCAAACAGCCCAAAGCAGCGGGCGTCTGCAGGCCCCTCCCGCTGCGCGCCCTGCCCCGCCCCCTGCGCGCCCTGCTCCCCCCACCCCACCTCCTGGAGCGCCGACGCTCCCCAGCACCCGGGCGGGCCTGACTGGTCGGACCCTGGCTGCCCCGGGAGCAGGGGCGCCAGTTTCCAGAACCTTCTCCAGGAGCTGAGCAACCTCACCGTGTGCCCCCCGGCCCTTCATCGCGGCTGCTTCCCGGGGCCCTGGGGCGAGGGAGCCGCCTGGGCTCATGTCCGCACCTGGCTCCCCTGCCTGTCCCCACTTCCACCCGGATGGCACAATCCTTAGCCCGCTCACGGCCCCCCGGCCCCCGCCCTGCCGGCCCCTACCTGCCGCGGGCACCGCTGTCAGGCCCAGCCCGCACTCGTCCGCCTGGGACAGGAAGCCGCCTTCCTGACTCCGGGAGGCCGGCAGCGCGGCGGGCACGGCCTCGGCCTTGGCCTTCTTGGTGCCCAGGATGTAGGGGTGCACGTCCAGGGAGAAGTGGCGGGCATGCTTCTTGTCGGCCGCGGGCCCCGCGTCGCCCCCGCCGCCCTTGTAGTGGTGTGCGGCGCGCGCGCCCGCGTCCAGCAGCGGCGCGATCAGCGTGTCCGTGGCCGTCTTGCGGCGCACGGGCTTGGGCTTCTCGGCCTTGCTGTTCTCCACGCGCATGATGGCCAGCGGCTCCTTGAAGGGCTGGGGCAGCGGGTTGCTGCTGGGAATCCACTTCATCTTCTTGCGGGGCCGCTTGACCACGGGCGGCTCGGCCTCGCCGTCGGGCTCGGCGGGGTTGGCGCTGGGGTCCACGGTCTGCACGCCCGCATCGCGCACGGTGGGCGTGGCGTCGTGGTTGGACTGCGCCAGCGCCGCCAGCAGCTGCCGCACCACGTTGTCGTACATGAGGTCGCTCTCGTTGGTGATGAAGTCCAGCCGGTTGAGCGACTTGATGTGGTCCCGGTTCTCGTTGCAGAACATGGCCAAGATGTTGATGTCGCAGAATTGGGAGCGGCGCCACTGCCGGCGCGTCTTGATGCCCACCTTGTGCAGCTTGTCGAAGACGAAGTTGCTCTTACGGAAGATGAAGAGGTGCGTGAGGTTGACCAGGATGACGAGGTTCATGGCGCAGAGGAGCACGACGTCCACGCCCGCCACGATGCGCTGCAGCTGCACCGAGGGCAGCTTGCAGCTGACGCGCACGGCTGGGCCGCCCCCCGGGGCGGCGCCCAGCGCGCAGGTGAACTCGTTCTGCTTCTGGGTGGCGTAGTAGGTGCACAGGTAGGAGATGGGCGCCACGCTGAGCAGCAGGATGAGCAGGTGCCGCGCCAGGTAGAGCTTGGCCAGGAAGTTGCTGCGGCCGCGGCGCTCCAGGTACTTCTCGAACAGGTTCTGCTCGGGGCTCTTCTCCTTCTCCGCGTTCTCGATGATCTCGCGCCGCTCCCGCTCCGTGATGCCCGGGCCCTTGGACTGGATCTGCTTCTCGATCTTGGGCGCGCGGCCCTCGGCCGCCCGGTGGTAGCAGTTGTCGATTTCCTGCAGCAGGAAGTTGAGCTCGGAGGTGAGGCGTGTGGACGCCAGGAACTCCCAGCCCAGTGCGGGCACGTACATGATCGCTGCGAAGGCCAGCAGCGAGTAGGGCAGCAGCTTGTGCTCGAACAGCGACGGCCACAGGCTGGCATCCACGCCGGGCAGCGCGTCCCGCAGCTCCGTCCAGCAGTAGCCGCGGGCATACAGCGCCTGGTCGCGGGTGAAGTTGTGCGGCGTGTAGCAGTAGATGGGCTCCTCTGGGGGCAGAGAGGAGAGGGTGCTGGGGCATCGCACCCCTCCCGGCCTGCCGCGCCGGAGCCCCCTTCCCCGTCTCTGCTGTGTCCCGTGGGGTCTCCTCCTACACCCCCTCCCGCCCCCCCACACCGCAGTCACCTTTGCCTTGGGGGTGGAGGGTACAGCCCTGCCCAGCTGGGGGGCAGAGGTCTGCACTTGGAACCTCAGGCCTCCCTCCAGGTGCCACCCCCACCCCCCAGCACACAGGGCAGAGTCCAGAGCCAGGGGCGCAGGCCACACGGCCCGGGGCCTGGCACCACCACCCATCCTGAGAAGGGCAGGTGTCCTGGGCGAGTCCCCCCTGGCCAGAGGTTACAGGGGCATGACTGAAGAAAAGCGGAAGTGGTGCTGCCTGCCTGTGAGAGGTGAGGGGCGTCCTCCTAAGACCCACTGTCCTGGGGAAGGGCGGGCCTGAGGTCCCTGGACACTGAGTGGGCAGGGGAGCCACTCCAGGGATCAGACAGGAAGGAGTCATCACCCAGACCCCAGGGTCCACCCAACACGCGAGGGTGAGAGCTCCGCCCCGAACGCAGGAAGCCCCAAATGCAGGAAGAACTGTTCCTCAGGTGAGGACAGGCGCAGACCACAGCAGGGGGCAAGGCCCCCAGCCCAGGTCTCCCAGAGGGCAGGGCTTGGCCGCCTCAGCGCCGTCCTCAGGGCAGGGTGGTCTGGGCCCTGAAGGCCGGGTCACTGCGCTATCAGGCTGGGCTCCAGCCGGGGTGTGCCCTCTTGCAGGCGCTGGCGCCCGGGGCCCCTCGCCTAGAGGGCAGCGTCCCGCTGGCAGGAGGCGTGCACCCCAACCTGGACATAGCAGGCACGCCCCCACCCCTCAGCTGAAGAGCCCCGGGGCGGGCCGCTCAGTCCCCCTCTGCCCCAGCTTAAGCCTCTCAGCCCAGGAGACGCAGACCAGAAGCAGTGGGGACCCGCGCGCTCGTCTGTCTGTGCAGGCCCCCCACCCCAAGGCCTGCTGCACCAAGCCGGCCCTTGACTGGGGAGGCAGCTGGTCACTGCCGGTGGGTGGCTCGCAGGGGCCGAGGCGCCGGCTACCCCACGGGCACGAACACCCTGTAGGCGCCTTGGCTCAGCCCACGGAGGCTGCCTCCCTCTCACATGCGCAGCCTCAGGCCACCGCCGCCCCGTCGCAGCCTGGCGCCATCCTGGAGGCCTCAGACCTCAGCATCGCCAGAGCAGGGCCCACAGCTCGTTCTGGGCATGTGGGCCTTGGACTGCACCTGGTGGGCGCTGGAGAGTCAGGGGCCTGGGGGCAGGAGGAGCGCGGGCGAGCGGGCTCAGGGATGGCGCTGAGGCGGGGGCACTGGGGGTGGGGGCGCGTCAGGACACAGGTTTGGGGCCTGGTGGGGAGTCAGGCTCCGAGAGCATGGGGAAGGCGCAGGAGGCCCCTTGCGGTTGAGAAAACAGCATTTCAGTCACTTACGTTTGTCCTTAGAGCCAACTCCAGGCCAGAAGATGCTCTCCACTGGGGGAAAGGGACCCTGGCGGGCGGTCCCCCGGTCCAGGCCCCAGCCGGGCCCCAGGGGACGGGGAGACCTCTCCTGTGGCCGTGGCGCTGCAGGCACAGGGGAGCTGAGCCCCTCCGTGCACCGAGGCAGGACCCCCACCCTGGGTCCTCTCATGCCCACCACCAGCCCTGCCTGCTGGGAGGGAGGGGAGGGGGCTCCAGCTTAGGGGAGGCCCAGCCCAGGGCCCGATCTCTGTCCTTGCCCCTCCCTCCTGCTCCTGCGAAGCAGACCCCACCTAGCAGGGACCACATGTGGCACGCACGCGTCTCAGTGACCCTGCCCTGGAGGAGCAGTGGCCACGTGTCCCGACTCGACCTGCAGGGGCCAGGGACCTGGGCTGGACTCTGGGGCCAGCGGGGGGGGGGGGGGCGGTAACTGCTGGGCCACAGAGCCTGAGCACTGGGCACTCAGACATGGCGTTGTCTGCACAGGTGTATGCCGGGGACCCAAGACACGGCCAGCTCGCAAAGGGCACCGTTCGGGAGGATGGCACCGTGGGCCAGGGTCCTCCCAGCCCCTGGGTGCCCTAGTACCCTTGGAGACCCTGCCCACCTGCGGGCACCTCAGAGACATTGCAGGTTTGGCTCCAGATGCCTTGATAAAGCAAGTCACACATTTTTTTTTCCAGTTCATGTAAAAGTGTTTATACACTGTAGTCTATATCTGCATACTATATGCATGTCTGAAAAGGAATGTACATACCTTAAAAACACTTTATTGCTAAAAAATGCTATGCATCATCGGAGCCTTCAGTGAATCGTAATCATTTTGCAATAGTAACATCAAAGATCACTGCTCACAGATCACCTTAACAAATATATTAATAATGAAAAATTTGAAATATTGTGAGAATTGCAAAAATGCAGCACAGACGTGAATTGAGCAAATGCTATTGGATAAATGACTTGATACAGTGTTGTCACAAACCTTCAGATTGTGAGAAACGCAGTGTCTGCGAAGCACAGTGAAGCCAGAGCCGGCTGGAGGCAGGTGTTGGTCCCCTCTGCCCAGAGCCCACGAGACGTCTGGAGAACCTGTTCTGTGCTGTGCGCTCAGTCGTGTCCGACTCTTTGCGACCCCGTGGACTACAGCCCGCCAGGCTCCTCTGTCCATGGGATTCTCCAGGCAAGCACACTGGAGTGGGTTGCCATGCCCTCCTCCAGATCTTCCCCACCCAGGGAGCCAACCCGCATCTTCCGTGTCTCCTGCACTGGCAGGCAGATTCTTTGCCACGGAGCCATCGGAAAAGCCCCTGGAGAAGCTGGCGACCCCTCAGCTCCCCTCCTAGTGGTCCTCTCGCTCAGCTATGCCCCTGGTTGTCCCCTCCGTCCGTCACAGAGCAGGTCTAAAGGGTGGGCAGCATCTGCGGAGCCATGTGGGTCTCCCCGCCATCAGCCGCCCTCCAGGCGGGGGGCGCGCACAGGCCTTGGTGTAGGGAGGTCCCGTCTGGCTGGCTCCTCACCATGCACTCACCCAGTCTCCGACAGGCAGATAGGGTGGACCCCCCCCCCCCGCCAGGGCAGCCAGTGAAGGTCTGGGCACTGGGTCCCCCTGCCCCAGCTGGGCCCCGGTGGGTGGGACAAGGATCCTTCTGGCTGCAGCAGGACACCCCCCACCCCCGGGCTCAAACCCTGCAGAGGGTGGTGACTCGGTGCCGAGGGGACAGGTCTCGAGGGAGTGTCTGATCATGTGGGTGTGGGTGCGCCCTGCCCGGGGGTCGGACGAGGCAGCCTGAGCAGCGTCCGCCCCGGTCACAGGGACCACTGAAGGAGAGGCCTTCGAGAAAGCTGTCTGTCCGCATCCCTCAGGGAGAGCTGCTCCACCCTGCTGCCCCAGGGCCCTCTCAGCCGCGAGCTGATGGGTGCCCAGAGGCCTCCCTGGACATCTGGACCCTGAGGCCTCTTGCCAGCGAGACCCGGGGTGGGGGCGCTGTCTCCTGTCTCCCATCCACCTACCCCCATGGCCCCCAGGGAGGACGGTGGCCCCAGGACCCCACACCTCCCCCCGCCCCGCTTCACCTGGGGTCACTTCTCAGAAGGCCCTCAGCGCCCCGACACTGAGTCCAAGCAGGACCACGTCTGCAGACCTGAGCCTTTGACCACTCATCACGTGCACACCGCGGTGGTCCCTGCCCTCCCCTCCCCACATCAGCCTCACAGGCTCAGCCTCCTGCTGAGGCCAGGGTGGTCCACTGCCCCCACTGCCTGCTCCTCCAGGCCCTGCCTGCTTGGTGGGCCTCTTCCCAAGACCGACCCAGGCTCCCAGTGGCCGGAGCATCCCTGGGCCTGGACATGAATCTGCCCACTTCGCAAGGTCTTCACACCTGGCCCAGGACCCCGCCCAGCAGCGGTCTTCGGTGTTCCCAGGCCTGATCGCCTGCAGCCTCCTTTCCGGGTCCCCACCCCGCCACTCCTCCTCCTCTCAGACCCTGCCCACTCCCCCTCCTGGTCTCCCCTCTTCCAGGCCAGACCCCATGTCTCCTCAATGCCTAGACCGTAGCACCCCTCCACCCAGTGTGAACCAAGGGAAGGTAAAATCAATCCAGCGAGGAGAAACGTGGGGAGGTAGCCCCAGCGCCCCGCAACACCTGCACGGGCTCTGCGGGGAGACCCGGGGCACCGCGCCCAGTGCGGGCCCCAGCGAGGAGGCCCGCGGCGGCTGGGTCATACAGGGAGACCCCAGAGTGCCCCTGCCCTTTCCGCCACTAGCCTCTGGCCTCACCTGCGAAGTTCTTGGTGAAGACCAGGGTGACCAGCAGGATGGGGACGAGCACGGTGCCAATGGTGACCACGCGGTCAAACGGCAGCTCCAGCTTGAGCTGCAGCAGCAGCGCGGCCAGCGCGCCCGCCTTGTCGTCCTGAGCGCCGGGCAGGATCAGCTCGCGCAGCTTCTCCCCGGCCAGCAGCGCCGTCGCCATGTCCGTGGACGGCTCCAGGAGGTGGTGCATGGG